>NC_142597.1:45449833-45681532 GCF_965207765.1 Zootoca vivipara | reverse complement strand
GATGGAGCTGATAGACAGCTGCCCTGGACAGCAGTGACCCTGCCTTCTGCTACATCTTGAATGATCTCCAGGCAGGGTGAAGGCCTCCCTTTACAGGCAACGGGGTTAGGAAAGACAGTGTCCCTGATAGGTTGTGTTGGGTGTGGAGATGAGGGGCTGCCTGTTGAATCCCTGGAAGGTGTGGGGAGTCCCTGTCTCAAGGGGCCCGCAGACTGATCAAACAACATGCATTCCCCTCCGCAGCAAAAATTCAGGCGGGTGAAAAAGATGTCGGATGACGAGGATGACGAAGAAGAGGATTATGGGAAGGAGGAGCACGAGAAGGAAGCCATTGCTGAAGAAATCTTCCAGGATGGGGAGGGCGAGGACGGGGGAGAGGGCGGCGAGGCCCCTGTTGCCGCAGCCGAGGAAGAAGAGGAAGAGGAGGAAGATGAATCTGGTAAGTATTGAGGCTTGCTCCTCTGGGATACTGGATGAAATGATAGGAAGGGCTGTTTGTTGAAGGAAAGTGTTCCAAGGAGCCAGTGGCAGCTAGTGGCCTTTGGGAAGATTCAGAAGCCAGCCTTGGGGACAACAGTGGAGCTTTTATCTAACATGGGAGCAACATATTTCTTATTTCATTAGATTATTTTGCTCAGGCTGGAACCCCCATGGCAAAGTAGGAGTATATTCCAGACCTCCCCCCGCCCCAGATTGGGGGGGGGGGGCTGGCAGAAATGCACCAGCAACTGGGCATAGATCAATTGGTCAAGACAAGGGTGGGGTGAGGGGAGCTCCCAGTTCCAGCCACCCCTCTGAGCGGCGGCCGTTGCTGTTTCTTCCAGACATTGATGACTTCATTGTGGATGACGACGGGCAGCCTCTGAAGAAGCCCAAGTGGAGGAAGAAGCTCCCTGGATACACAGACGTGTAAGTCGGCCAAAGGCCACGGCCCTTCTTTCAAGTTCTGACTGCGGGGAGGGAACCCCCGCCAGAGGGAAATGTTGGGTGTGAGAGGTGGTGTGGAAGCCATCTGCAAACACCCAAAGGGCTGTCGCATGGAGGATGGAGTAAGCCCCTTTTCTGCTGCTCCAGAGGGCAGGACCCAAACCAAGGGTTCTAATTGCAAGAAAGGAGATTCCAGCTAAACTTTAGGGAATAATAATAATAACAATTTATTACTTATACCATGCCCATCTGGCTGGGTTCTCCCAGCCACTCTTGGCGGCTTCCAACCGAACATTAAAAACAGTACAGCATCAAACATTAAAAGCTCCCCTAAACAGGGCTGCCTTCAGGTGTCTTCTAAAAATCTGGTAGTTGTTCTTTTGACATCTGCTGGGAGGGCGGGTGCCACTACCAAGAAGGCCCTCTGCCTGGTTCCCTGTAACCTCACTTCTCGCAATGAGGGAACCGTCAGAAGGCCCTCGGTGCTGGATCTCAGTGTCCGGGCTGAATGATGGGGGTGGAGACGCTCCTTCAGGGAAAGAGCTTCCTGGGGGTAAGAGTCATTTGACAGTGGAACAAAGTGCCTCGGAGGATGGTGGCCTCTCCTTCCTTGGAGCTCTTTAAGCCGAGGTCGGATGGCCATCTGCCAGAGGTGCTTTAGTTGTGATTCCTACATTGCAGGGGGTTGGAATAGATGACCCTTGGGGATCCCTTCCACCTCTACAATTCTGCAAAATGCTTTTCCTTGCAGTGGCCCCTGGAGTTGCCCAGCTCCCTTTCCATGTGGAAATCGGCCTGCTTTGGCATTAGGCTCTTTGTGGGCAAGTCAGCTGCTGCCCTCTGTCCTTCCTTCTCCCCCCCCCCCCGACAGTGAGGGTCTTCAGTGGTCGAATAATGGTGTTCCTGTCCTCTTCCAGCGCTTTGCAAGAGGCTCAGGAGATATTTGGAGTGGACTTTGACTATGACGAGTTCGAGAAGTACAACGAGTATGACGAGGAGCTGGAAGACGAGTACGACTACGAGCCCGAAGACACGGAAGGGGAGATCCGCGTCCGGCCCAAGAAGACAGCCAAGAAGCGCGTCAGCCGCCGCAGCATTTTCGAAATGTATGAGCCCAGCGAGCTGGAGAGCAGCCACCTGACTGACCAGGACAACGAGATCCGGGTGACTGACATGCCCGAGAGGTTCCAGGTGAGGAGACCTGCCTGTCCGGCCCATGCCAGGGGCGTCGCAATAAGGGGGCGGGGCAATAAGCACGGAGCCCCCCGCTACTGTGGCCGCGGCGCGACCGCCATCGCAGAGGCCCCAGTGTTTCTGGCCTCGCCCCTCGCTTCTTCCTGGTGGGGCGGGCCAGAGAGCAGCAGTGGCCGCTGACGCCCCTCGCCGCTCCGCCTGAGTAGGAAGAAGCACACGTTGCGCTACAGAGCGGGTTGCCGGCGGCAGTGCTCTGAGGATCCGGGCGCTGGAGCACCGCCCCCCGGCAACCCGCTACGGTGTGCGTCGTGACGCATGCGTGCGACGGGTGCCCTGCCCCCCAGCATGGTGCCTTCTGGTTTGCTGCCCCAGGCAGCCAGAAGGCTAGCGACGCCGCTGGTCCATGCTTCTCCCTTCTCCCCTTCAAGCTGCTGAAACTACCTGCTCCATTTACAGCAAGGGTGGGGGGACACCTGTGGCTGCCCCCCAAATGTTGCTGGGGTCCGGCGCCCATCACTCTCATCCCTGACCACTGGCCCTGCTAGATTGCTGGGGGTCTGGAGTCCAGCAACATCTGGGGGCACAGATGTTCTCTAGGCTTAGGTCATGAAATGCAGCCTTGACCCGCTTAGGCCTCTTGCAGCAAACCTCACCCCTTTGCACCCTGTTTTCCTCCTCCCAGCTGCGCTCCATCCCTGTGAAGAATGCCGAAGATGACGAGCTGGAAGAGGAAGCCGACTGGATCTACCGGAATGCTTTTGCCATGCCCACCATCTCCCTGCAGGTGAGGGTGTGCTCTTGGAACGCTGTAGAACATGTCTCGATGTTGTTATTGTTTTGTTGTGGTTTTGTGGGGGTTTTTTATTACCCCTCCACTCTTAAGGCCCCAGGGTGAGTTGCAGCCTCCAAACTAATATTGAAAACAAAGCAAAGCAGCTTAACAGGCATAAAATTGAGGTGGGTTTTGTCAAAAGACGTGCATCTTCAGCATCCTTTGGAAGTTGTATAATGAAGGTGCCAGAGACACATCTCTGGGGAGGGAGTTCTACAACTGAGGGGCCACCACAGAGAAGACCCTCTTTTGGACTGCCACCCCCTAAACCTCTGAGGGCAGAGGGAGTACCAAAAGGGTCCCCTCTGCCGATCTCAGCACCCAAGGAGGCGGTCTTTCAGGTATTTGGGGCCTGGGTCGTTTAGAGCTTTAAATGCTAACTTGAGCACCTTCAATTGGGCATTGAAGCGAGCTGGCAACCAGTGCAGCTGTTTCAAAAACTCTTTGTATGAAATTTAAATGCAGTCCTGGATGGTGGGTAGTCCCGCTGCTGCATTTTGGACCAACTCTAAGCATGCAGAGCCTGTAATGTTGAAGAGAATTAATCACATGCCACCCGCTGCCGCTGCCTTTCCAGAGTTCTCCTTCACAGCCTTCTGTTGAGGGTTGTGTTTTTGCCAGCTGGGCATCAACCGGGCTGAGGTTCGGCTGTCTCTGGCACACAAGAATGGGAGTCTGAGGTGGGGGCTTTGGGCCGGGGCACCGTTAAGGACAGTGGAACAGGAGGAGATATTTGACATTAAAAATACAATTAAAGTAAACAGTTGGTATAAGGGGAAGAGAATATAGGGATCCTCCTCCCCTCATCAGAAGCAGCTCCTCCACAAGCAGCGATAACAGCGAGGATGCTCAGGAGTCCAGTCAGGAAGTGGAGAGAGAAGGACAGGGCTCTGGCAGCATGGGAGAGCCCCTACTACACAGGAGAGAGGAAGAGAGAGAGGGGGAAAGGGGGGAGAAGGAAAACATGGAGCGCAGACCCTTTTTTCCTCCGGTTCTGGAATTAGAGTGGTGCCTTGCTTAACGAATGCCCTGCTTAACGAAATTTCCGCTTAACGAAAGGTTTTTTCTAGTGGAGGTTGCCTCGCTAGACGAATCGTTTTACGAAAAATTCGTCTAGCGAATCGCAGTTTCCCATAGGAATGCATTGAAATTCAATTAATGCGTTCCTATGGGCAAAAAAAATTTAAAAAAAATTCAATGCATTCCTATGGGATTTGCTAGACGAATATTTTGTTATAAGAAAAGACCCGTGGAACGAAATAAATTCGTCTAGCGAGGCACCACTGTACGCAGGAGAAGGAGGGGAAAGAGATTTGCTGTCCCGAGACTCTTATGTTGGAGGAGGTCCAGGGGCGGTCCAGTGCCGGATTCTGCATCAGACTGAGCAGACATGTTTTACACACCAATTTCACTGTAAATAGACTGCACCAATAAAGACTGTTTAAAGACAAGCATGCGGAGCGTCGTTACTCTAGAGTAGTCGCAAGAACCCCCTAACAGTTGGCTTAAATCACACGTCAAACTGAGAATCATACCGGTAGAACTGCAGAGTTGGAAGGGACCCTGAGGGTCATCTAGCGCAACGCCCTGCAATGCAGGAATATATGTGGCCCATATGAGGATCGAACCCATGGCATTGGCGTTCTCAGCACCACGCGGTAGCCAACTGAGCTAACTCTCAGCCTACGTGTCTCACTGAGTTTTCCCGAACAAAAAATATGTGCTTCAGCTAATTTAAAATTTAAAAATATAATTAAAATGCATGCCAAACCCACATGTCTTGATAGGCTTTCCTGAACAAAAAGATTGTTGGCAGGTGCTTGAAACGAGTGCGGTGACACTTGTCTGCCTGGTGTCAATAGGCAGGGAGTTCCAAAGGGTGGGTGTTGCCATGCTCAGAGATAGTATTTGTTCTGTGGTTGTAAGAACCGTCTCTCTCAGCTGATTCCCCTGCCTTCCCCTTGCCCCCCCCCCAGGAGAGTGCCGACTACCTGGACCGCGGCCAGGCCAGCAGCAGCTTTAGCCGCAAGGGCCCCAGCACCATCCAGAAGATCAAAGAGGCCCTGAACTTCATGAGGAACCAACACTTTGAGGTGAGCTGGGATGGGGCGGCTGAGCTGCTTCCTGGAGGGTCGATCGGTTTCTTTCCCCGGTGGAAGCTGGAGTCCAAAAGCACAGCCGCGCCGACAGGGTCCGGTGGGAGTTGGAATCCCTAATCCCTGGCAGGTGGCCGGGTGCCGAAGCCTGCCATGAACAGCAGCGCTCCCTCCTTGGGTTTAATGGGCTTTCCCCATCTCTTCCCCCCCCCCAGGTTCCGTTCATCGCCTTCTACAGGAAGGAGTACGTAGAGCCAGAGCTGCACATCAGTGACCTGTGGCGAGTCTGGCAGTGGGACGAGAAGGTGATTCTGCTCTAAGATAGTAGGGAAGCGCATTTGTCTGTCCTTGCTCCGTAGCCGCTCGTTGGTGGGATCTTCCCCTGAGACCATGCTCCCTGGCCACCGCAAGAGAGGGCTATCTTTCAACAAAGGGTGCACCCTCCTGGGTCTCTCCCTCTGCAAACGATAATGACCGCAACCAGATTATCGGGTGTCGTGGGGTGTTGATGTTCAAAAGAACATAAGAAGAGAGCCTGCTGGGTCAGGCCAAAGGGGGCCCATTTAGCCCAGCATCCTATTCTCACAGATAACCTGTGGGGAAACGGCAAGCAGGATTTGAGCACGAGAGCCCTCTCCCCGCCTGTGGTTTCCAACGACTGGTGTTCAGAAGCATGGCTGCCTCCAACTGTGCAGGCAGAACAGAGCCATCATGGCCGCCTACACGATTCCCTCTATGGAGCCAGCTAGCTAAGCCCTTTGCTTCGGTTCCAACCTGACCCTGGCCAGGAGTCTCTCGTTCTTTTCCCTCTCCCAGTTTTGCTGCAAGAAGTGGGTGTCCAAGCCCCCCCCCATCATTTGAAGGAAGCCCCCGCCCCCTGCATCTTCCATGTGCAGACCCACCACCATCTTCTTGTGCTCGCCGGCCAAAGGGACCTCTCTCGCTCTTTGCTGCTTTCCTTACTCAAGGAAGTCCAGTTGGAAGCGATAAGTCGGTGGGATGGTTCTGGGAAGGTAGTCAGGGGACCCTAAGCCAGGCATCCCCAAACTGCGGCCCTCCAGATGTTTTGGCCTACAACTCCCATGATCCCTAGCTAGCAGGACCAGTGGTCAGGGATGATGGGAATTGTAGTCTCAAAGCATCTGGAGGGCAGAGGTTGAGGAAGCCCGCCCTAAGCAAACCTCCCTCCCTTTCTCTCTCTTCCCCCAACCTCCTTTCCCCAGTGGACCCAGCTGAAGCTCCGTAAGCAGAACCTGACCAGGCTCTTTGAGAAGATGCAGGCCTACCAGTACGAGCAGATCTCTGCGGATCCGGACAAGCCTCTGGCAGACGGCATCAGAGCCCTGGACACCACCGACATGGAGAGGTACCGCCCTTCCTCAGAGCTGTTAGGCCAAAACTTCGAGGCAGGCCCCTCCCCTGCCCTGTCTCAATGGAAACACAGGGTTCACCCCTGGTCGGCCTGCCTGTCTCTTCCCAAGAGCCTCGAGGAAAACTTTCCGTGTCTTCCTTTCTTGACCAGGGCTGCCCTTTTGCCATCAACCTTTCTTGTCGTTGCTGTGATTTTGAACTCTGACAAGAGGGACATTGCAAGTAGTTTAAGGAACGTCTCCTTACATACAATCGTACCTTGGTTGTCGAAGGGAATCCATTCCGGAAGTCCGTTCAACTTCCGAAAACGTTCGACGACCATGGCACAGCTTCTGATTGGCTGCAGGAGCTTCCTGCGCACAATCAGAAGCCGCGTCAGATGTTCAGCTTCCAAAGAACGTTCGCAAAGCGGAACACTCCCTTCCGGGTTTGCGGCGTACAGGAGCTAAAACGTTCACGTCGCAAGACGTCCAGGATCCAAGCTACAACTGTGCTTGAGAACTGAAGAGTCGTCTAGTCCCTGGATCAGGCCCAAAGTCCAGTACTCTGTTCTCTCATAATCAACCAGTAACTCTTGGTTGCAATCCCTCCTGCTACAACCCCTTGCGAAGCCTAGCAAATTCTCCATTGTTATTTTGACTTTTTGAAAGTCAAGTTATTGTTGTCAGTTCTTATGGATTATTTGTTCCTTCCCTTTTGTTAAACCACTTTTGAGTTTTCTTTTACCGTCAAGCAGTGTTGTAGATGTTATGAAATGAAATCTGTTTCTTGTGGCTCCCGCCAGATATATATATATATGCCTTCCCGTGCTTCTCTTTTGGCAGGCTGAAGGATGTGCAGTCCATGGATGAGCTGCGGGATGTGTACAACCACTTCCTGCTCTACTATGGCCGAGACATCCCCAAGATGCAGAATGCCGCCAAGGGAAGCCGCAAGAAGCACAAGAGGGTCCGGGAGGACGGCGAGGAGGAGGAAGGTATGTGGCTTGCGGGAGGGGGAGGCCTGGTTTCTAAGGCGATCGTCTCCGCATTCCCGCCCCATCGTCTCCCCCCTCTGGCGCCTTTGCTGCAGGGCTGTCTTCCCCCCCCAGCCCCTCCCTGTGCGAATTGCTGTGGGTCGCAAAAGCCCTGAAACTGGGCCGCTGCCCACAGAGGCTGGCACTCTTCGGTCTGGTTGTTTATTTATTTAGAAAATCTAGATATATCACTCAAACTTATTTGGCAAAAGAAACAAGAACCCAAAAGCCCTAAGCGGTTGGGTGAAATCAGACAAGTCAAAAGCAATGCAATACAAATGAAAATGTTTTTATAATTGATAATAAAAGCATTACTTTGCTCAAGGCAGGTTAGAAGGGTAAAAGCCACTTAAATGTGCATTGAAATGTATGCATCCGTAATTGAAATATGGACTGAAACAAATAGCAGCCGGAGAATGTCCTCCTGGGCGCAAAGGGAGCCAGTCTTCTTCCCTCCGTTCTTCTTCCCTTCCTTTCGCACCGGAGGTCTCTGCCTCTGTGCGTCAGTTCAGCCTCCCCGTCTCAGGGTTTCCTCCGGGCATCATTGCCCTGTGAGGCATCTTCCCAGCCATGCTGTCTGTAGGACTGATGGGTGTTGTAGTCCCAAGCCATCAGGAGGAGCACCAAGCTGGGAATGGCTGCGCTAGAGAGACGAGATGCTCCTGCTGAATCTTCCCCCTTGGGTGGATGGGGGAAGGAGGGGACCTCTCTGACTCTGTCCCCCTTTCCCTCCCTTGAGATTTCTTGTTTGTTTATTTACTGGATTTATATTCCACTTTTCTTTCAAGGCGCTCTTAAGTGGCGTACGTGGTTCTTCTCCCCATTTAATCCCCACAACAACAACCTTGTGGGGTAGGTTAGGCTGAGAGGCAGTGGCTGGCTTCCAAGATCGCCCATGGCTGAGCTGGGGGATATGAAACCTAGTCTCTCCTGGATCCTAGTTCAACACTCTTAACCACAGTGCCACAGTGGCTCTCTGCTGATGTTCCCAGTGTGTCTGGCCTCTCCTGGTCCTCTCCGGTGGTTGAGCATTTTCCCAAGGGCCTCTCTCTCTCTCTCTCCTTCTCCAGGCGAAGGGGAGGACGTGGAGGACGAAGAGCAGAAGGGGCCGGAGCTCAAGCAGGCGTCTCGCCGGGACATGTATACCATCTGCCAAGCGGCTGGCCTAGGTAGGTAGCCGCTCCTGTGCTCCCTTGGCCTTTGCAGTGAGTCAGTTCTCTGCCTTTGCTGTTGGAGGCAGCCGTACTGAATCCCAGTTGCTGGAAACCTCAGGAGAGACGAGGGCTGCTCTTGTGTTCGAATCCTGCTTGCGGACTTCCTTTGGGAGCATCTGGTCAGCCCCTGTGAGAACAGGAGGCTGGGCTAGATGGTGATGATGATGATGATAATTATAATTTATTATTTATACCCCGCCCATCTGGCTGGGTTTCCCCAGCCACTCTGGGCGTCTTCCAACAAAAAATTACAAATACATTAAAACATCAGTAGCACCTTAAAGACCAACTAAGTTTATATTTTGGTATGAGCTTTCGTGTGCATGCACACTTCTTCAGATACGTGTGCATGCACATGAAAGCTCATACCAAAATATAAACTTAGTTGGTCTTTAAGGTGCTACTGAAGGAATTTTTTTATTTTGCTTCGACTCAGACCAACACGGCTACCTACCTGTAATTAAAACATCAGTCACTAAAAACTTCCCTAAACAGGTCTGCCTTCAGATGTCTTCTAAACATCAGATAGTTGTTTATTTCTTTGACACCTGATGGGAGGGCATTCTACAGGGCGGGCGCCACTACCAAGAAGGCCCTCTGCCTGGTTTCCCGTAACTTCGCTTCTCGCAGTGAGGGAACCACCAGAAGGCCCTCAGAACTGGGCCTCAGTGTCCGGGTTGAACAATGGGGGTGGATGACGTGACAGTTAACCCCAGCAGGGCTATCCCTATATTCTCGTGACTGACGGTTGCTGTTGTCCACCTAGATGGCTTAGCCAAGAAGTTTGGGCTGACCCCCGAGCAGTTTGGGGAGAACTTGCGCGACAGTTACCAGCGCCACGAGACGGAGCAGTTCCCAGCTGAGCCCTTGGAGCTGGCCAAGGATTACGTCTGCAGGTAGGAGCGCTGGCTCAGGTGCAGCACCCTCCCGGCTGGGGAGCGGGGGCCCTTTGACCTGTCCTGCCTCAGTTTCTTCCTTGGGAAAGGAACTCAAAATGTCTTGGCATTGGGCGTGTTGGTTATTTGTTTTCCAGGCTCTTAAACTCTTCTCGGTTGATTCAGTTGTGACTTGTTATCCGAGTTGTGCTTTTTGGTTGACAAACATCACTTTTGACAGGGTTTGCTCCTACAGGCGTCTGCTTTGTGGGTCTCTCTCGCATTGGCATTTAATTTATTTAAATATTTATTCATTAAAATGCATACAACACTTGATTGTAAAAAAACGCACACACACACAAAGCAGGCAGACCTCAAAGCACTGTACGGAAAAAAAGATAAAGCCGTAAAATTATTGATGATAACAATTAACAGCAATAATGTTAAGGCTTTTGGAAAGTTAAACTAGCAACAGTCTAAAAGCAGATTAAAACTTGCAGCAACCTGGACTGCAACTTGCGGGGAACCTGGGTGATAGGGGGGAAGAAAAATTAGATTTTATTATTATGTTTATTTTTGTTTATTCTGTAGTATAATCTGTCTGATTTGAATATGGTTTGAAATATTATTTGAATATGATTTTGGTTATGATTTAGTTATGTGTTTTGTTATGATTTGTTATGATTTTGTTTTGTCTTTTATGTTTTTTTCCTCGTATGTATGTATGTTTTGTATTTTAAAAAATAATAAAGTATTTTTAAAAAATTTAAAAAAAACTTGCAGCAACCTGCCTAAACCTCTGCCTAAACCAGAATGTTTTCAGTAGATGCCAAAAAGAGTACTGCAAAGGCACCTCCCTGTTTGCAATAGGCAGAGAGTTTGCAATAGGCAATGTGCTGCCACATTAAATTATTCTTACAAATGCGGAACCTGCAACAATGCTAGTTCCATCAGTTGAAGTGGTCAAGTGGGCATAAACTTCACTTTGGTTATAAGCCCAGAAAATATAGCAATTAGTTTTAAAATATCAGACACATCAGTACAGAAGCTGGTTGGCAAAGCCTCTTGGGTTTGGCAGGGCTGCCTGAATAATGCACGTTTTTAGAAGGCTTCCTGTGGGTGGGCTGTGATGAAGGCGGAGGTGGGAGGAAATGGGTGGGTGGGAGTTGTGAATAACAGCTGGAGGAAGGGGGTGATCCTGCGCCCGGCCCTGACCCAGCCGTGCCCTTGCCTTGGCGCTCTCCGCAGCCAGTTCCCCACTCCGGAGGCCGTGCTGGAAGGGGCCTGCTACATGGTGGCCCTGCAGATTGCCCGCGAGCCCTTGGTCCGGCAGGTCCTGCGCCAGACCTTCCAGGAAAGGGCAAAGATCAACGTCGCTCCGACCAAGAAAGGGAAGAAGGTAAAGCGCCCCTGCCTGGGTGGTGCCTGGGAGGAGGGAATTATTGCCCCCTGGCCAGAAAAAGAAACTCCCTGGCAAACGGGGGGAATCTGATGCCAAGGCTCTCTCTGCTGTAGTGGTGGCGGAGCTGTTTGGCTTGGGCTCTGGAGAGACCTGGGTCCGCAAGGCCCAGCCAGTAACTCTGCAAACCTGTTTGCGGCACAGTTCAGCAAGCAAAGGCTTACATTTAAAAGTTGAGCAAGCGGAAGCTGTGAAAGAGGAAGTGAAAGACCATGGCAGTATCTCTCTCTCTCTCTGTGTGTGTGTGTGTGTCTGGTCCTACCTCACAGGGTTGCTGTGAGGGTGGTGGGAGCAAGAACCTTGAGTTTCCTTGGGTTGGAGGGAAGGCGAACGTATTAAAACATGCACACTTGGCCAGGGCAGGGGGAAAGAGAGGGGAATAGCTGAATTCTGAAAACCTTGGCATGGAATTGGGGGCTGTGAGGGTGTCCTGGGAGGGCCTGCTTGGAGATCCTCCTTGCAGGTGTTCCTCTCTTCCCCTCCTGAGTCGTTGCCTTCTCTCTCTCTCTCTCTCTCTCTCTCTCTCTCTCTCTCTCTCTCTCTCTCTCTCTCTCTCTCCCACCCCCACCCCGTTCTCAAAACGGCAGGATGTGGACGAGGCCCATTACGCCTACTCCTTCAAGTACCTGAAGAACAAGCCTGTGAAGGAACTGCGGGACGATCAGTTTCTGAAGATCTGCCTGGCCAAGGACGAGGGGCTCCTGACCATTGACATCTGCATCGACATGAAGGGCGTTGAGGGGTGAGTCTCAGCCTAAAGACACCCCCCCTTTTCCCTGCTGGGTGAATCTTGATGTCATTGGGTGGGTAGTAAGTTGCTCAGTGGCAGATTATCTGCTTTGCTTGCATGCAGAAGGTCCCTGGTCCAATCCTGGCGTCTGCCCCCAAGTAGGGCTGCAAAGGACCTGAGTCCAGCTGCAGCTGCTGTCCCCTCTTGTGTTGCCCAGCCAGCTGGCATCCAGGGGCCTTTACTGCCTTCCAGTGGTGGGAGGAATGACGTCGCCATTATGGCTATTAGCCACTGACCGCCTCCTCCTCCCCCCTTTCCAGCTACGGCAACGACCAATCCTACTTTGAGGAGATCAAGCAGTTCTACTATCGTGACGAGTTCAGCCACCAGGTGCAGGAGTGGAACCGGCAGCGCACCTTGGCCATTGAGCGGGCGCTCAACCAGTTCCTCTACGTCCAGATGGCCATGGAGCTGAAGAACAAGCTGCTGGTGGAAGCCAAGGAGTTTGTCATCAAGGTGGGTGTCCAAGGTGGCTGCTCACCCCAACCCCCCTTGGCTTAGGCTCCTTGGCAGGCAGCTCCTGCTTCTAGGAGAGTATGGCTAGCCTGGATGGTTGCTCAAGGAAGAATCCTAGAATTGGAGAGGTAGATCCCTTGGGTCATCTAGTCCAACCCCCTGCAATGCAGGTATCACAGCTGAAAAATCACTGACACCTGAGTGGGTGAGCAGGCTTTCTTAGCACAAACTTGATTACTGCAGGCTTGAAGAATCCATGTTTTAATTTCCCCCTCTTTGTTAAGCAAAAGTTATGGTGAAATCCCAGACCTGGGTCAGGGGAGTTGGGAGAAAACCTCCTTCCGCCCTGCCCCCCCCCCTGTGCCGTCCAGCTTTCCACCTCCCAGTGCCAAGAAAACGTCTTTGGGAAACATGCATCATGAATGCAGAATAAATGCCTGCAAAGCAGATGCGCATGATTCTGTCCAGAGCCAGGTGCGCCAGGTGTGGTGATGGCAGATACGCTGGTCCTTTTCTCAATGTGCTTTCGCCCTTCCTCTCCAGAGAGGCTGCCTTGCTTTGTACGGAAGAAACAAACAAACAAACGAGCATTCCTTTTTGCATATTTAATTGATTTTTTTGTTGTTGCAGGGAAATGCAAATGTAACAAAAAGAAATAAAAGTTAAATTCAAAAAACATAGACTGTAAAGTGCCACAGCCTGGTAGGACAGAAGCATAATTATACAGCATTGCTCCAAAGGGGTAATGAAGTCATACAAGGATTTCCTTTACAAATGATAAATAGATATATAAACATGGAAGTATTTGCCAGCTGTGAATTCCATCATTAATGACGATAAAGGTTCTGTAAAGTCTTGGATGAGCCAGATGTTTGCCTCTACAGGTGACAGTGGGCGACTTTGTGTTTTGAGTATTTGCACCAGAGATAAAATCACATCATAGAAATGGCTCCCAAACTTTTTTGGGGGGGGCACAGCCCCCTCAGATCCATAAAGTCATCCCCAGTCCCCCCCTACCCTATGAAAAGCATCATTCAGAACAGCTGTTTGCACGACCGACTAATAACACAATGAAATTCAAAACAGTAACAGTTAATTGGACATTTATTCATAATCTACTTAAAAGTATTTAATTTAATTCAGCAAAACAGAAGAACTTTATCCAGGGACACCAGCTATTCCAAGCTTTTCCACCTCCAGTGCCCCTTGCCTCCACCTTGCCTCTTAGTGCCCCCCTAGGCAATTCCATCGCTGCCTTTGGGGACCGCTCTCATGCAGCCCAAAAATGGTTCTTTGAGCTCTGCCCTTTAGATCCTTTGAAACCCTCCCAATGGTCCAGGTGGAAGTTTCTTCCAGGGCCTGCCCATGAGCCGCCTTCCTCCTTCCTCTTCCAGGCTTGCAGCCGGAAGCTGCACAACTGGCTGAAGGCGGCTCCTTACCGGCCAGACCAGCAGGTGGAGGAAGACGACGACTTCATGGACGAGAACCAGGGCAAGGGCATCCGAGTGCTGGGCATCGCCTTCTCCTCGGCCAGGTATGGAGGCAGCAGGGGGCGGCTCATTTGCAGAGATGCGTCCCAAACGCCCTTCTGGGGTTCCCTCCCTGCTTTTCTTAACGGTGTGTCCTTCCTTTTTCTTACAGAGACCACCCTGTCTTTTGCGCCCTGGTGAATGGGGAAGGGGAGGTGACGGATTTCCTGCGCCTGCCGCATTTCACCAAGCGAAGGAACGCCTGGCGGGAGGAGGAGAGAGAGAAGAAGGTGAGGGGAGACGCTGAAGACTTTGTTAGGAAGCCACCAGATACTTGCAGGAGCTTCTGGTATAAGGAGTCGCTCTGTGGTTTTTCCTCCCACCGCCAGTCTGGAAGTGCAGGGAGGGTGGCTGGTGTGTCTCTGGTCTCAGGCCTAGAACATTCTCCCCGCAGCCTGGGCTGCTGCAACCCCCATCTGGAATTGTTTCTGGTCTAGTGGTAGAGTCCTGGGCTCTAAGACCTTGGAGAGACCAGGGTTCAAATCCCCTCTCGAGCCACAAAACTCACCGGGTGACCATGGGGGCCAGTCATTGCCTCTCAGCCTAACCTACCTCACAGGGTTGTTGTGGCGATTAAATTAGTGAACTCCTTTGAGAAGAAGGTGAAATATAAATGCACCAAACTGAAGAATTCTCCCGTAGGGTTGCTGGCCACCTGGGAATCCCACACAAACCAGGGGGGGCGGGGACTCCTTTCCCGCCCCCAACTCCCTGGTGGAAATTTGAGCCCATCACAAGTCCTGCCTCCATATTGGCCGAGAGGGCTTTCTTCCCATCACCGGATCTCCTGCTTCAGGAGCCTTCGTGTGTAAAGTCACAGTGTCCTCCTGCCTGGCATCCTTTCTGCCTCCCTCCCTCCCTCTATCCTAGGGGACCCCAAACTAAGGCCCGGTGGCCGGATCCGGCCCAATCGCCTTCTAAATCCAGCCCGCGGATGGTCCAGGAATCAGCATGTTTTTACATGAGTAGAATGTGTCCTTTTATTTAAAATGCATCTCTGGGTTCTTTGTGGGGCATGGGAATTTGTTCATATTTTTTTCCAAAATATAGTCTGGCCCCCCACAAGGTCTGAGGGACAGTGGACCGGCCCCCTGCTGAAAAAGTTTGCTGACCCCTGCTCTATCCCCTTTCTCTGCCCTCAGGCCCAGGATATCGAGACCCTGAAGAAGTTCCTGCTCAGTAAGAAGCCCCACGTGGTCACCATTGCAGGAGAGAACAGGTGAGCCTCCTGAGCCGCCAAAGAGCCCGACTGCTGCTTCAGGATCAGGACTTCTCCAATCCAGCATCCTGGGCTCACAGCTCCCTGCCAGATGCCTCCTTCTAAGCACATTCAGCCCTCATCCCATGTTTTTTTAAAAATATTCATCTCCTACTTTTCTGTTTTAAACACAAAACGATCACGACTCCAAGCAGCTCTCAGCATACTTTAAAACAGCCAGATGGAGTAACAGGGCCTCCTCTGCTGCCGCCCCTGAGCTGTGGAGCTCCCTCCCTCCCGCCTGCCTCTCCTCTTTCTGTTGCTTCGTGAGAGGGGATTCCCTTGGCCTTGCTGGCATTTGATTTTCTTTCTTTTTCTTTCCTTTGGGTTTCTGCTTGATTCTTTTTTTAAAAAAATCATCTACTCCTGGTTTATATTTGGTGTTTTTGCTTTTTTGTTTTCTGATTGACTGTTTTAAGAACAGCAGAAGTTTGCTCAGGAATGAGCAAGTAGCAGCTCAGTGCCAGGGGACGGGGGACCCTTTTCACCCAGAATGCCACGTTCCCTTCTTTTTTATTATTTTAAAATATTTTTTATTACAAATTTGCAACAAATTTTAACATAATCAAAAATGCAAATTACATTAACATTTCAAAATCCCCCCAAAAACTTCCCTTCCTGGTTTATCACATATTTATTTCTTCTGCTTATAATATACACCTTATACACTAAAATTAAAGTTAAACATTATTAATCTATTTTCTTTTTTCAACCTTTTAACCACATATTTATATTTTCTATTGATTAATTGTAAGCGCTGGTCACATTCCCTTCTGGATGCAGCCTGCCAGGGGCCACATGCCGGGGTGGGTGGGGCCAGAGGCAAAAGTGGGAGGAGCAACAAATTTTAAAACTGCCTTTGCATGGTAGACCAGTTTCTCCATTCAGAAATCCCTTTGCCTCCTTCATCCAGAGAAACGAGAGGCGTCATCAGGGTCCAGCCAGGCAAAAACACTCAAGGGAAGGTCCGGCACAGGGCCGGTGACGGGGTGTGTCCTGAGGGCCAGATAGAGAGGTAGGGGAGTGGTCATCCTTTATGTAGAGCAAACACTATGCCCAGACAGGGACAGGATGCCTTCTGCTGCACAGCTCCCCTTTTGGAGTCAAGAGATGCCGCTCAGGTTGCAACTGGGGTTCGCTCTCTGTCATGGCCAAGCTCTCAGCTGTTTCCTGCTCCCTCCTCTCCCTTTGCCAGGGATGCCCAGATGCTGATAGAGGACGTGAAGCGCATTGCCCACGAGCTGGACCAAGGGCAGCAGCTCTCCTCCATTGGGGTGGAGCTGGTGGACAATGAGCTGGCCACTCTCTACATGAACAGCAAGAAGTCCGAGGTGAGCCCGGAGACACACCCACACCCACCCACCCCCTTGCTCAAACTCGGGATAGTTGTCGTTCCCTGCCTGAAACTCTGGAGAGCCACTGCCGGCCAGGGTAGGAACTGCTGAGCTAGACGGAGCAAGGGTCTCGGAATGAGGTACCGTAGTTTTCCATGTATAAGACGAGGTTTTTTGACATTTAAAATACGTTAAAAATTGGGTATCGTCTTATACATGGAGGGGGCATACAATAGGTGGTTTATGTGACGTGCGCGATTGGCAGCGTTGGTCAATCTATTGGCAATCCTCCCCCCCAAAAAGCTCAACAACTCTGGGCAATCTCCCCCCATTTTCTTAATTTTGAGTCCCCCAAAATAGGGGGCGTCTTATATACGTAAGAATACAGTAGTTTCTTGCGTAGTGTCTAGCTTTTAAAAAGCGTTTTGTTTTATTTGTGGTTAGAGTCCAGGAGCCTTCAGCAACACAGCAAATTTGAAAACTACACACTTATTAGGAAAACTTTTCCCAGGTCTTGATATCTGCTTTTATTTCAGTTGTTTGAATCGTTGATGCTACTGATTCCGCCCCCCCCCTTGTGATTGTATTATTTGGCTGTCATGGGAAGCTGCCTCACGTGTGGTTATAAGAGGAGGGGTGTGTGAACCCCTTCTGGCGCGATTCTCTTGCAGACCGAATTCCGGGATTACCCCCCTGTCCTGCGCCAGGCCGTCTCCCTCGCCCGCCGCATCCAAGACCCCCTGATCGAGTTCGCTCAGGTCTGCAGCTCCGACGAGGACATCCTCTGCCTTAAGCTGCACCCTCTGCAGGTACCGCCGCCGGGAGAAGCTCTCCTGTGGAAGGAAGGCAACACTTGCCCTCCTTTACTCAGCGTCAAATTCTGTATCTGTAAAGAATTCCTTGTCTGGAGAGGCACTGCTTTTTCATTTGGACATCTGGTTCAGTCCCTGGGGGTGTGTGAAGGCTTTCAGTTGTCTGTTGAAATCCCAGAAGGCAGAGGGCGGCTGTGAAAAGGGCTTGTGTCTGGGGTTGGGGGGCTGCTGAGGGGGGTAGGGCAGTCATTTTCCATTGCAACCTGAAGCAGAATAAATCATGCTGAGTCCCTACCTCTTTATCCCCTTGCCCTTTGATATATTTTAAGATCCACCTTACTCCCACTTAGTTGTAATTTACTCTAACTGGTTTTTCTAATATTGTTGTAACCTGCCCTGGGGCCTCATGGAGGGGAAGGCAGGTAAAATAAATACATAAATTACATTACATTACATTTGTATCCCACCCTTCAACTGCAGATCTCAAGGTAGGTCACAGCATAGAATTACAATATGAAAAAGAGAAAACATAATAAAAATAAGAATGAAAACAGCCCAATTACTCCCCCTCCCACAACACATTTAAAAGGGCATCCTACAGGTGAAACTCGGAAAATTAGAATACATGTATCGTCGAAAAGTGCTTTCTTTTGGAAATTCCACAGTAATAAAACAAATAGTTACAATAATACAAAAATAAACATCGCTATTACATTTCATTAATTACATCCCATTTATAATTGACCCGCCTAACAACAAATAATAACAATTACAACAAATCAAGGCTTGCCATATCTTGCTTTGCATGTCATGCATCTATCTCATATATTGGTTTCACCTTTTAAGTTGCATTACTGAAATAAATGCACTTTTTGACGATATTCTAATTTTCCGAGTTTCACTTGTATGTCCATCAGTTAGAGGCCCGGCTGAAGAGCAACGCTTTCACTGGGTGCCTACAGGTGTATAATGAAGGTGCCTGTCCCATTGATGAGGGCTGCCCTGTGCCCTGCTGTCTGCCCCCCTGGAGCTGAGCCTGACGGCCGCGGTGTATGGATGTTTTTTTCCTCCCCCAGGAGCACGTGGTGAAGGAGGACCTGCTCAACTCCCTGCACTGTGAGTTCATCAACCGCGTGAACGAGGTCGGGGTGGACGTCAACCGGGCCATAGCTCACCCGCACAGCCAGGCCCTCCTGCAGTACGTCTGTGGCCTGGGGCCCCGCAAGGGCACTCACCTGCTGAAGGTAAGCGGAAGGCCTTAACAAGTAAAAGATGGCACTTGCCTAAGTCTCCCCCTTGAGGCGAGGGTTGCCTCACTCTGCCTCCTGGTCGTAGAAATGCTGCAGAGCTGCTGGCCGTCAGTGTAGACGGCACTCCTGCTTTGATTTTGCAAAGTTTTTTGCAGATAAAATCTCTCTGATTCTGGAAGAGGTAGACTCCCCCATGGGAGCAGGGCCGGGGCAGGAGAGTGCTAGAGTCCTGTCTAGTCAAATTGCATTGGATCAATTCCAATCTGTTACCTCCGAGAATGTTGACAGGCTGCTTGGACAAGTGAAACCAACCACCTGTCTCCTTGATCCTTGCCCATCCTGGCTTATAAAAGCTAGCCGAGAAGGGCTGGGCGATAGGCTTTGCAGGGTGGTGAATGCTTCTCTCTGTGAGGTAGCCTTCCCAGACCCATTGAAAGAGGCGGTTATTAAACCGCTTCTTAAAAAACCATCTTTAGATGCGGCCAATATGGCCAACTATCGCCCAGTCTCAAATCTTCCATTCTTGGGCAAGGTGATTGAGCGAGTGGTTGCGGAACAACTCCAGGCACGCCTGGAAGAAGCAGACCATTTGGATCCCTTCCAGTTGGGATTCTGGCCTCATCATGGGACTGAAACTGCCTGGGTCGCACTGGTTGAAAATCTCTGGCGGGCTAGGGACAAAGGTGAGAGCTGTTTCCTAGTTCTGCTGGATCTCTTAACGGCTTTTGATACCATTGACCATAACATCCTTCTGTACCATCTAGAGGGGTTGGGAGCTGGGGGCACTGTCATACAGTGGTTCCACTCCTTCCTCCTGGGATGAGTGCTCAGACCCCTGGGCCCTCACTTGTGGGATGCCTCAGGGCTCTGTCCTCTCCCCCATGCTTTTTAACATCTACATGCAGCCGCTGGGAGAGATCATCAGGGGGTTTGGGCTGGGTGTTCATCAGTATGCGGATGATACCCAGCTCTACCTCTCTTTCAAATCAGAACCAGTGAAGGTGGTGAAGGTCCTGTGTGAGTGCCTGGAGGTGGTTGGAGGTTGAATCCTGACAAGACAGAAGTACTGTTTGTGGGGGACAGGAGGCGGACAGGTGTGGAGGACTCCCTGGTCCTGAATGGGGTAACTGTGCCCCTGAAGGACCAGGTGCACAGCCTGGGAGTCATTTTGGACTCACAGCTGTCCATGGAGGCACAGGTCAATTCTGTGACCAGAGCAGTTGTCTATCAGCTCCATCTGGTACACAGGCTGAGACCCTACCTGCCTGCAGACTGTCTCGCCAGAGTGGTGCATGCACCACTCTAGTTATCTCCCGCTTGGACTACTGCAATGCGCTCTACGTGGGGCTACCTTTGAAGGTGACCCGGAAACTACAACTAATCCAGAATGCGGCAGCTAGACTGGTGACTGGGAGCGGCCGCCGAGACCACATAACACCGGTCTTGAAAGATCTACATTGGCTCCCAGTACGTTTCCGAGCACAGTTCAAAGTGTTGGTGCTGACCTTTAAAGCCCTAAACTTCCTCGGTCCAGTACACCCGAAGGAGCGTCTCCACCTCCATCATTCTGCCCAGACACTGAGGTCCAGCACCGAGGGCCTTCTGGGGGTCCCCTCTCTGTGAGAAGCCAAGTTCTAGGTAACCAGGCAGAGGGCCTTCTTGGTAGTGGCACCCGCCCTGTGGAACGCCCTCCCACCAGATGTCAAAGAGAACAACAACTACCAGACTTTTAGAAGACATCTGAAGGCAGCCCTGTTTAGGGAAACTTTTAATGTTTGATGGTTTACTGTATTTTAATATCTTGTTGGAAGCTGCCCAGAGTGGACCGGGGAAGCCCAGCCAGATGGGCGGGGTATAAATAATAAAATTATTATAATAATATTATTATTATATGAGCTATATGGACCCAATAGTCTATCTTGGTAGAAGACAGCTTCCTGTGTTTTTATATAAAAATATCTTCTTTTAGAATCATGAGGACTAGGGTCTTCCTTTTGCAGGGAAGCAGCTTTAGGTTAGTGGTAGAGCACCTGCTTTGTATGAGAATGACTGAATGCCTGAAGCCTTGCGGACAACACTGAGCTACGTGGAACTGTAGGGGAAACACTAGCTTCCCTTACTGGAGGTCAGCAATAAATCAATCAGCGTTTATTTCTCACATGCAAGGTGGCAGTCCTAATGCCAAAGTCACTACAAAGAATTCAAATGCAGTACAAGCAGAGGTGCAGCAACAAAAAAATCCTCCACCCCACTCCTTCGTTACGTGCGCTCAATACAGCCGTAAAGCATCGTTTCAGCGACACTAACCAACCAGCAGTTTTCCCCTTTTGGCACAAACGGTCCCTTTCGTTGGTACTCTGTTTTGCAGCGCCGGCTATGCAGAAGTGCTTGATCTGCAGTTCTCTTTGCCGCTTCTACAGCATTTGTTGCATTCTCCATCTCCCGATGTCTCCAAATGTTCTCTTTTCTGTAACATGGCTCACCGGCTCCTTTTCAGCCACGTCAGCTGTGGCCTTGTCTTTTTCCCTCCTAGCAGTTTCCCTCCAGGGCAACTTAACAATTTATCTCTTTTGGCCTCTTGCTATAAGGCAGCCTCCTACACTCGTAGATTACAGAAGAGGCCCAGCTCAGCAGGAGAGCCGCCTGCCTCGCATGCAGAAGTTCCCAGGTCCAGTCCCGGGCATCTGCAGCTGAAAAAGGGATAGGCAGGAGGGGACAGGACAGAGCTTTCTCTGGCCTGGGACCTTGCAGAGCCCCCGCCAGTCAGAGGAGGCTACAGTGGGCTTAGAGGGACAAACCTCCTGTGTGAGCATAAGGCAAGAGGACATGGCTTTGAGGCCCTCGCCCAGGCCACCCAACCTCCTTATTTCGTAGGCAGCTCCTTTCTGCCAGGACAAGATGCCTCCCTCCGGGCAGAACTGTGCCACATAATACCCGTTCTGCATTTGTAAAAACTCAAACCTTTTTAGTGTGGTGGTATCTCCCTGCCGTTTTACCCCAGGCAGGCCCTTCCACTGTGTTCCTTAAAGCACCTGCCAAAAACATTTTTTTATTTCGACGAAGCCTACTTGGATGTCTAGATTGCTGACTTGTTTTTACTTTTACTTTTTGGAAGGTTTCAATTGTTTCTTACTAACAACCCTGTTGTTTTATTATTTGAAGTTTTCTATGATCTAACAGCGCATGAATTTTTACGAAATGAAATAAAGGAATGCTCTGTGCCCCTCTTAGATCCTGAAGCAGAACAACACCCGGCTGGAGAACCGGACCCAGCTGGTCACCATGTGCCACATGGGGCCGAAAGTCTTCATCAACTGTGCCGGCTTCATCAAGATCGACACAGCATCGCTGGGCGACAGGTGAGCAAGCGGGGCGGCAGCGGGGGGGGGGCTGAAATGCTCAAGGAGGCCGGAGGTTTCCCTCCCTGTCCTTCAGGTTGGTTCACAGGATAAAATTGCAATATAGAAACACAAAATACACAAGCTCTGCAATCTGCACAGGAGAGCATAGGGAGGGTGCTGCTGGCAGAGACCCCTGTGTGGGGCAGGCGGATCTCTCCTTCCCTGAGGCACCTGCTGTGGGGGACAGAGAACAGGATTCTGGGCTGCAGTGATCTTTTCGCCTGATCCAGGAGCGAGGCTGTCCTTAGGCTCCTCTTGTGGAATACTCTGCCAGCAGAGATTCAGCAGGCACCTACCTTCCCTTTCAACTTTAAAATGCCTGCTGAGAACATTTCTATTCCAACAGGGCCTATGCAGGCGATTCAGAATCATAGAATCTTAGGGTTGGAAGGGGCTCCTAAAGCTCATCTATTCCAACTCCCTCCAATGCAGGAATCACAGCTGAAGGATCCCTGGTCATTGGCCACCCGACCTCTGTTTAAAACCGAAGGAGAATCCAGAGACCAGCTTCTGAGGGAGCCCATTCCACTGTAGAACAGCTCTTACCAGGGCCGTCTTTAGCAAATGTGGCGCCGGGGTGCAAATATCCGCCCAGTGCCCCCAAATTACCACAGATAGTGTTGGGGTGGCTGTAGCTGCGCCTGCAACTCTCCCCCATGCTGCTGTGGGAGAGCGATTCTCACAGAGGCTTGGGAGGGAAGCTGTGCACCCACCAGCCTTATGGTTGGCGGGGCACAGCTGGCGGGGGTGCAGGGAAAGGGGAGGCTGCTGGCAAAGCTGCACAGCTCCCCCACTTGCTGGGGCGCCCGAGAGGCCGGCGCCCTGGCATGATGCACCACTAAGCCCTATGGGAAAGACGGCTCTGGTTCTTACTCTCAGAAGGGTTTTTCTTAAGGTTTACTCAGAAGCTCCTTCCTTTTAGCCTGATTCCATCAGTTCAGGGCCCATTGCAGGGGGTTGGACAAGTTCAGGGAAGTTTTTAATGTTTGATTTTTATCATGTTTTTAATAATCTGTTGGGAGCCGCCCAGAATGGCTGGGGAAGCCCGGTCACATGGGCGGGGTATAAGTAATAAAGGAGGAGGAGGAGGAGGAGGAGGGTCCTTCACAATTCTTTGACCTTTCCACAACAGTTCACTGACGTCTGTTTTTAGCTTTCTAAATGATTTCAATTGCATGCTTTCATGTCACTGTAAACTGTTTTGATTAATGTTATTTTTTCTGAATAGTGCTATAGATTTTTTAATATATAAATAAACAAAATAAAATAGAGAGAGTCTGGGTGCTGGATCAGGCCAAAGGCTCAGCATTGAGTCCTCACCGTGGTCAGCCGGATGCCTGTAGGAAGCTCCCAGGCAGGATCCAAACACGAGAGCCCTCTCCCCTCCTGGGGCTTCCAGCAACAGGTCTTCAGAGGCATCCTGCCTCCCACAGAGAGGTTGCAGAGCAGCCATTGGGGCTGGTCACCACTGATAGCCTCCTCCTCCTCCTCCCCCTCCTCCTCCTCCTCCTAACCTGGAGAGGAGAAGGTTAAGGGGTAATATTCAAATATATGAAAGGATAATGTTCAAATATATGAAAGGATGTCATATGGAGGAGGGAGAAAGATTGTTTTCTGCTGCTCCAGAGAAGCGGACACGGAGCAATGGATTCAAGCTACAAGAAAGAAGATTCCACCTAAACATTAGGAAGAACTTCCTGACAGTAAGAGCTGTTCGGCAGTGGAATTAGCTGCCAAGGAGTGTGGTGGAGTCTCCTTCTTTGGAGGTCTTTAAGCAGAGGCTTGACAGGCATATGTCAAGAATGCTTTGATAGTGTTTCCTGCTTGGCAGGGGGTTGGACTGGATGGCCCTTGTGGTCTCTT
Organism: Zootoca vivipara; assembly: GCF_965207765.1. Taxonomy (NCBI): domain Eukaryota; kingdom Metazoa; phylum Chordata; class Lepidosauria; order Squamata; family Lacertidae; genus Zootoca; species Zootoca vivipara. Next base: position 45,657,856 of record NC_142597.1, on the reverse strand, counting down.
CCAACTCTATGATTCTATGGTCCTCCGTGAATTTGCCTCCTCCTCTTTTTATAGCCATCCCTCTTGGTGGCCATCCCTGCATCAGGACTTCCTTCTGTTCCAGGGGGTCTCTGTCGCCTTTGCAAGACCGGCGCATTCCAGTTTTTCACACCTGCTGCTCAGTCCTCCTTTTCCTTCTCTTTTTGCAGCACGGATTCCTACATCGAGGTCTTGGACGGGTCCAGGGTCCACCCAGAGACCTACGAGTGGGCCCGGAAGATGGCTGTTGATGCCCTGGAGTACGACGAGTCAGCCGAGGACGCCAACCCGGCCGGAGCTCTGGAGGAGATCTTGGAAAACCCAGAGCGCCTGAAGGACCTGGACCTGGATGCCTTTGCCGAAGAGCTGGAGAGACAGGTTGGTGGCGGGAGGAGCCCTTGGGGGTTGGGGTTGGGCGGAGGGCGGGGGGAATCTGACCCCCTGTTTTTTATTGGTTTTCACTTCTCCTTTTTCTGTGTGTGTGTCTCTCTCTCTCTCAGGGCTACGGTGACAAGCACATCACCCTGTATGACATCCGAGCTGAGCTGAGCTGCCGCTACAAGGACCTGAGGAGCCCCTACCGCTCCCCCAACTCGGAAGAGGTCTTCAACATGCTGACGAAGGAGACACCCGAGACGTTCTATATAGGTAGGAGATGTTCTATATATGTTTGCCTCTCCCGTCGGGGCAAGGCCTACCGAGGAGGAGGAGGAGGAGGAGGGCAGTTGCAATTGGATTTGTCACCAGCACACCCCCTAGGGCCACCAATGGGCCACCAGCATTCATTATTTATTTGAGTTCTGGGGATAAAGATATTATTTCATTTTATAGCAAGTATAAAACAGAGAGAACAGTTGCAACAGCATATGAAAATCCAAAGCAGAAGGGGTTGCGAAACGCCTCTTGTGCACCCATAAAGTCCACCCTTCTTATCCCATCTGGGCCAACTTTTAAACATCTCCAGAAAACTTTTCTATTCCTCTAGGCCTATGCAGGCAGTTAAGAGTGCCTCCTTCTCCAATGGTTAATGGAGGCCTGCTTTTGGCTTTCTAAATATGGTTTATATGGTTTTTATTACATGGCTTTATGTATTCTCACTGTAAACTGCTTTGAGATAGAGAGAAGGACGTATACAAATATTTTTGCAAGTAATCAACCTCCCACCCCCAGGTAAACTCATCATCTGCAACGTGACGGGGATAGCCCACCGGCGGCCCCAGGGGGAGAGCTACGACCAGGCGATCCGGAACGACGAGACGGGCCTGTGGCAGTGCCCCTTCTGCCAGCAGGACAACTTCCCTGAGCTCAGCGAGGTAACAGAGCGACACCGGTGTGGTGCAGTGGTTAGAGAGGGTCAGAGTAGGACCTGGAAAACCAGGGTTCAAGTCTCCATTCAGCCACGGAGCTCGCCGGGTGCCCATCACTGCATCTCAGCCTAGTCTGCATCGCAGGGTTGTTGTGAGGATAAAATGAGGCAGAGAACCATATAGACCACTTTGAGCTCCTTGGAGGAAAAGGTGGACTATAAATGCAATAAATGAATAGATCTGCACCATCAGCAAGTCTCATTCCCTGGCAGCTGCGATGCTTGCTAGGCAGGGGTGCCTCACCTTCCCAGGCCTTTGGAGAGATCCAGACTGAGGGCACACATGGCCAGCCAAGTAGCCACTCGTGTGTGTGTGTGTGTGTGTGTGTGTGTGTGTGTGTGTGTGTGCCTGGGTCCTGGTTAAGCAGAGCGCCACCGCCCTCCTTTTGCCATAACCTTGCTTCCTCTGCTCCGTTCCAGGTCTGGAACCACTTTGACAGCGGCTCTTGCCCCGGCCAGGCCATCGGGGTGAAGACACGGCTGGACAACGGCGTCACAGGCTTCATCCCGACCAAGTTCCTCAGCGACAAGGTGGTCAAGCGGCCCGAGGAGAGGGTCAAGGTAGGCCATTTCCCTGCCTCCAACCCCCTGCAATGCAAGGATCACAGCTAAAGCATCCGTGACAGGTGGCCCACCCAACCTCTCTGTCTAAAAACCACCCGTGAGCTTCCAAGATAGTCCCTTCCACCACTGAACAGCTCTGACTCTCAGAAAGTTCTTCCGGATGTTGAGACGGAATCTCCTTTCTCGTAACTTGAAGCTATTGGCTTGTGTCCTCTCCTCCAGAGCAGGAGAAAACAAGCCTTGTGATAGCCCTTGGGATAGTTGAAGATGGCTCTCCTATCTCCTCTCAGTCTCCTCTTTTCCAGGCCAAAGGTACCCAGCTCCTTCAGCCGTTCCTCATCAGGCTCGGTTTCCTTGGTTGCCCTCCTCTGCACACACTTCCCAGCTTGTCTTTATCCTCCCGCTGACTGTCTGCCTGCCTCTGTCTTGCCCAGGTGGGGATGACCGTCCACTGCAGGATCATGAAGATCGACATTGAGAAGTTCAGCGCCGACCTGACCTGCCGGACGTCGGACTTGATGGACAAGAGCAACGAGTGGAAGCTTCCCAAGGACACCTACTACGACTTTGATGCCGAGGCCGGTGACCACAAGCAGGAGGAGGAGTACAAGAAGAGGCAGCAGCGCACGAGTGAGTCATAGAATCATAGAGTTGGAAGAGACCCCAAGGGCCATCCAGTCCAACCCCCTTCCAAGCAGGAAACACCATCAAAGAGTCCCTGGCGCTCAGCCGGCTGTCTTGGGGACGGACAGCCAAGGGGGTGGGCTGTGGCTCCAGTCAGTGGGGAAGAGCCTGCTGGATCAGCCCAGTGGCCCAACCAGATGCCCCTTATGGGAATCCCGCAAGCAGGATTCAAGCACCAGAGCGCTCTCCCCTCTTGTGGCGTCCAGAAGCAACTGTGGAGGCAGAGCCTAGCCCTTATGGCCAGTAGCCATCGATAGCCCTCTCCTCCATGAATTTATCCAGGCCTCTTTTAAAACCATCTAGGCTGGTGGCCATCCCTGCTCCTGAGTTCCACAGTTTAACTTTAACGCTGCTTGGAGAGACTTTCCTTGACCTGTCCCGAGTCTCCCAATATCTCTCGCCATGCATAACTCGCACTGTGTCCCCTCGAACTCTCCTTTCCTCCAAGCTAGAGAGCTCAAAGCGCCGCCGCCTGTTTGCCTCTCTTCCCCCTCCCCACAGCGTACATCAAGCGTGTGATTGCCCACCCCTCCTTCCACAACATCAACTTCAAGCAGGCCGAGAAGATGATGGAGACCATGGACCAGGGGGATGTCATCATCCGGCCCAGCAGCAAAGGAGAGAACCACCTGACGGTCACCTGGAAAGTCAGCGACAACATCTACCAGCACGTGGACGTCCGCGAGGAGGGCAAGGAGAACGCCTTCAGCCTGGGGGCCACCCTCTGGATCAACACAGAGGTGAGTCCGGAGGCTGAAAGCCTGGTGGGCTTGTGGGGAAAACCCACCTTGACCCCTCTGCCTGTAACCCTCTCTGCCTTTTCCGCTCCAAGGAGTTTGAGGACCTGGACGAGATCGTCGCCCGCTATGTGCAGCCGATGGCGTCCTTCGCTAGAGACCTGCTCAGCCACAAATATTACCAGGATTGCAACGGGGGAGACAGGAAGGTGAGCACACACACACCTGGGCAGAGCTGAGCTTGGGGAAATAAGCCATGGGCACTCCTTGCCCCTGCGAGTTGGCCCGGCCGCTGGGGGAGAGGAACTTCTCAGGGAAAAGGTCAGGGTGCCGGGTGAGGCAATGCTGTCTGGGCTTCGCAGCGTGGCCAAAAGCCCCTTGACTTCCCCCGGGCGGCCATTCAAGGAGGGGAGAAGCCCCTGCTCTGGACCCCCCCCACACACACTTCAGAAGCAGCATTGAAAGCCCATTTTGTTACTGCTCTGTCTGTGTGCCAGAAACTGGAGGAGCTCCTGATCAAGACCAAGAAGGAGAAGCCCACCTTCATCCCCTACTTCATCTGCGCCTGCAAAGAACTTCCGGGCAAATTCCTGCTGGGCTACCAGCCACGGGGCAAGCCCAGGTGAGTGCCTCCCCACCCCCACCCCCGGGGACTGGTCCTTGCAGGAACAGGGGAGGTGATGATAAGGTTCCTCTTTGCTTTCCTTGGGGGATCACTTTCCCCTTCCTGCCCACCCCCTACAAAACCCCCTTTGGGTTGGAATCTGCTTCATGCCAGGCCATTTCTCCGTCTAGCCCCATCCTGTCTCCTCTGATGCGCAGTGGCTCCCCAAGAGAGAGAGAGCACCTTTCCTGATAACTTCTCTGGAGGTGCTGTGATCCTGCACACAAAGCTAGACTCCTGTGCCTCCCAGAGTGATGCTGAAGGGGGTGGGAATGGTGAGAGGCAAGGAGAGGTGCCTTCAGAAGGGGCTGGACCATCAGGCTGCAGAAGCTCAGGTGCAGAAATGCAAATTCCAAAGTCCATCCAGTTCTCAAACCCCTGAAGGAGGGCTTGGGATGCCTGGCAGGATATATGTTGATCCCCAGGGAGAAAGGGACCTTCCAGATGTGTCTGGACACCCAGCAACAGGGGAGGAGGGTGGGAGTTGGAGCCCAGCAACATCTAGTGCCAACTCTCCGCAAGGTCTGGGCTCTCTCAACACAGCTGCCATGTCTGGAGAAGGACTGACTGGGTGACCCTCTCCACACGGAGATGTCTGTCGATTGGCCCATTGCATTGAGAGAGCGCTTTTTCTGCCTTGGCTTTACCATTTTTAAATGATGAGAATAGGCAAATGCTGCAAGAGATTCTCAGGCCAACTTCAGGAGCTGGTGGCAGGAACTCCCTGGCCTGGCCTTTCTCGCTTTGGCCATCCCTCAGGGCAGACATGTCTTTAAGTAGTCCCAGGAAGTGTGTGTGTGTGTGTGTGTGTGTGTGTGTGTGTGTTTCCTCTTGGGTGGTGGATGGTCCAGTCTCCCTGGCCTGGGAAGCCTCATTGCCTCCCACCTTGGGATGACTCTGAGCGGGGGTGTTCGACCCGACAGCCAATGTCACCAGAGGGGGGGGCACTTCTCTTCCCACACACAGGATTGAGTATGTGACGGTTACGCCCGAAGGCTTCCGGTACCGCAGCCACGTCTTCCCCACGGTCAACGGGCTATTCCGATGGTTCAAGGATCACTACCAGGACCCTGTCCCAGGTAATCCCAGCCCCAATCAGGGGACAAAATCAGGGTGAGCGAGAGTGTTCCTGCAGGAAAGGTGCCCACCATGAACCAGAAATGGCCACTTCTGACAAAATAGCACATCTCCTCCGGAGTTTCAGCCGCTGGGCAGCAGAAGATGGGCTTGATGGCCCCTCCAGCGTCACCCTAGAGCAAGGGTGGGGTGTCAGTGCTCTGCCCCCCCTCCCATTATGATATTGTTGGACTTCTTCCTTCCTTCCTTCCCATTGGCTCTGCTGGCCACAGGGGCAGATGGGAATTGGAGTCCAACAACCTATGGAGAGCATCCGGTTCCCCCTCCATGCCCTAGAGCCAGCCAGCCAGCCAGCCTTCTTCCTCCCTCCTCGCTTGTGAGCGCCTGGGGTGCTGTCCGCTTTGGGGACAGGAGGTGCCTGATGGGACTGGGCCTGCAGCCTTCTGCTTCCTGTCTCCTGCTGAGGCAGCCTGGTGGGAGAGCCACCCCCAAGTGGTGGTTATGGGGAGAGGAGACCAGCTGCAGGAGAGCCGATGGAGAGAGCTTTGCTTCCCAGCCCTCTGACTGCTGGAGCGGCTGCCCTCGTTCTGTTGCACACCCGGGGGGGCGGGGGGAGATGCCCCATGCAAGCAGAACACAGTCCACTTGTGCAGCAACTTGGTCAGATCCCCAGCCCCCGCGATTCACCCCTCTTCCCACCCCTAGGAGTCACCCCCAGCAGCAGCAGCAGGACCCGGACTCCGGCTTCCATCAACGCGACTCCGGCGAACATCAACCTGGCAGGTGAGTTCCCCCCCCCCACGGCCTCCCCTGTCCTCCCCGCCTGCTCTTGGCGTCCTTTGCTCACGGGCTCCGCCTCCCTTCTGCCCCACAGACCTGACCCGAGCAGTGAACGCCCTGCCACAGAACATGACCTCACAGATGTTCAGCGCCATCGCAGCCGTGACGGGCCAGGGGCAGAACCCCAACGCCACCCCTGCGCAGTGGGCCTCCAGCCAGTACGGCTACGGAGGCAGCGGTGGCGGGAGCAGCGCTTACCACGTAGGTGGACGTGGGGGGGGGGAGAGAGGGGCCGGGTGGGGCAGAGGGAGGGGACTGGGGGGCACCAGGTGGGGCTGCTCTAGACTCATTCTTCTGGTTTTGGGGGCAGCACGTCCCAGCCAGCGCACAGGCTCAAGTTAAGGTGAGAATCAGAGAGTTGGAAGGGGCCCCAGGGGTCATCTAGTCCAATCCCCCTGGCCGCCTCTTGATTGCAGTACAGCATCTGCCTCGCTTGTGGAAGGTCCCAGGTTCCGTCTGGGTTGGGAGACAACCCCTGCCAGTCAGTGTAGGCAGCACTGACCCAAGGCTGCTTCCTAGCTGGGCATCTTCTTTTTTCAAAGTGTGGTTATCACAGTGTCACCTGCATGCGGATCCCGCCGTTTTCCTTCACGCTACGTTTTCTTCCACTAACTTAACAGAGTAGATGAAAGGGAAATCGGCCGCGGGCAAGTGACTAGCCCCCACTCCAAAGGAATGTGCTGGGGGGGGGGTATGGAGGAAGCAGGCTGGACGCTAAAGTGGGGGAGAGGAGGTGAAGGACGCAGCTAAGCTGCCAGCGAGAAAAGGCTTAGCGGAGGAAGAATTTGCTGAGCCGACAGGCAGGCAGGCAGCGCTTGGCCGGCTGAGCTTGCTAATCGCCCGGCGGGCAGGGGCTGTGAGTGGAAGGGCCTCTTGTCGTCGTCGTCCCCCTCTGACCTGGAATTAAGGGCACCTTCCTCCGCTCTTAATCCTGGCACCTCACACACACTCGGTAGGGCCCTGCGGAGCACAGTCAGGCGAGGGGGCTGCATCTCTGGGGCAGAGGGCATCTGCTTTGCAGGCAGAAGGTCCCTGGTTCAATCTATTTTTACTCCGCGTTAACAGCTTTCCATTCTGAATTTTGAATGGCTGTAATGCACACTGGGACCTGCCAGTAAAGGGTGGGTAATAATGATGATGAGGGGCTGGGATTGCCCCCCAACTTGAAGCCTTGCAGAGCTGCTGACTGGGCAGAAGGCAACCTCCTTTGACCTGCCTTCTCCTTACTATCTGCTGATGGCACGTGGTCTGGCTGGACGCAGAGGAATAGTGTGGGGAGCCCCCAACAGAAAAAGGCTCAGAGCCCGGGGGACGTTGAGTGGGAGAAGAGGGAACAGTCTGGGAAGAGGCGGTTGAGACTGAAGGGTAACAGTGGGCAGAAAGAATATGTGACAGAGAGCAGTCCAGATTCAGAGGCAGAAGCGGAGGCTGGAGAGGAGGGGGGCCAAGAGACAGAGTGGAGGCAAGCTGCTGAAGAAGCCAGGGGTCTCCCTCTCCTGCTGTGACCAGCTCCAGAAGAGGCATGAAGAGGGAGAAGCAGAGGCGGGTCCATTGGCATAGTCTCAGAATGCTTGTGAGGGACCTGGTTGGGGGAGGGAGGTTTAGGCAGATGTGGGAAAGCAGGGACCTCTTCCTCAGTCCCCACAACTGCCTCATAGGGGCAAGACCTGCCGGAACCAGTTGCTGTGCTCACTAGGCCTGACCTCCTGAGTCAACTTTGCTTCCTTGAATAAAGAGTTAACATCACTGACGCCGTGGGATAGATTGTTCGCCTGCTCCTGGAATTTGCTGCCAATGAGTGTGGTGGAGTCTCCTTCTTTCGAGGTCTTTAAGCAGAGGCTTGACAGGCATATGTCAATAATGCTTTGATGGTGTTTCCTGCTTGGCAGGAGGTTGGACTGGATGGCCCTTGTGGTCTATGATTCTATGATCCTGGCAGCTGGCCGCCTGCGCCCATGACTGTGGCCCCACAAGCTCCTTTTTGATGCTCCCACTCGACCCTTTTCACCCTTGGCTAATCTGTACTTTAATCTCTCTGTCTCTCTCTCTTGTCCCAGGTCTTCACAACTCCTGCCCAGCAGCCGGTGGCCACCCCGCTTCTGACCCCCAGCTACTCCTACACGACCCCCAGCCAGCCCATCACGACCCCCCAGTACCACCAGCTCCAGGCCAGCACCACGCCCCAGTCCACCCAGTCTCAGCCCCAATCCCAGCCGTCCTCCAGCTCAGCACAGAGGCAGCAGCCCAAGTGAGTGTTGCGAAAAGGCTCCTTGCTTTCTTATTTAACTTATTGCCATGGCATTTCTATCCCACCTTTTCCTCCAAGGAGCTCAAGGTGATGTGCATGGTTCTTCTCATGCGAGGTAGGCTAGGCTAAGAGGCAGTGGCTGGGCCCACGGTCACCCAGTGAGCTTCATGGTCCTAGTCCAACCACTGTGCCACATTGGCTCATGATGCAGGAGTGGGGAGGTTGGAGAGGGAGGGGGGGAGAAGAAGAAGAAGAAAGCTGCTCCAGAGAAGCGGACACGGAGCAATGGATTCAAACTACAAGAAAGAAGATTCCACCTAAACATTAGGAAGAACTTCCTGACAGTAAGAGCTCTTCAGCAGTGGAATTTGCTACCAAGGAGTGTGGTGGGGTCTCCTTCTTTGGAGGTCTTTAAGCAGAGGCTTGACAGGCATATGTCAAGAATGCTTTGATGGTGTTTCCTGCTCGGCAGGGGGTTGGACTGGATGGCCCTTGTGGTCTCTTCCAACTCTAGGATTCTATGATCGAGGGAGAAAATTGGGGTGGGGTGAGACAAGGAGGAAAGGGCAGCACAGTTCAGTCAGTTGATCCGCCGGGTTAAAAATATTCTTGATCTTTGGGCAGATTTCTACAACACCTGGAGAGGGAAGGCTGGTGTAGATTAAAACGAAAATTAAAAACGATGGCAGGCACCTCTTTAGAAGAGACTTTGCCCCCTACGCTTTGTGTGCGTTTCAGTCTCTCTCAGACTCCTCCAAGGCAGCGCTCGCTCACCTGCTGCAGGTGCTCACCTCACCTGAGAAGAAGCGCTGGCTTCTTCCTTCAGAGCTGTCTTTAGACAGGTGCGCGTTTTGTGCAGATGGGAGCCGACCGGCTGAGGCTCCTGCTCTGCACTGACACAGGAGAAACCAGATTTCTTTCAGCGGGAGGGCAGCCCTTGCGGGGGGGGGGGCTCTGCTTGCCCACTGGGGCCAGAAGTCGGCACCAGCACCGGGGGTCAAATGCGGAAGGGGCTGTAGCTCATTGACAAGGCGTCCACTTTCCACACAGCAGGCTCTGGGTTCAATCCCCAGTGGCATCTCCAGGTGGGGCTGCAAATGTCCCCTGCCTGAAACCCTGGAGAGCCACGGCTGCCAGTCAGTGTAGACAACACTGAGCTTGATGGACCCAAGGGTCTGGCTCAGTATAAGACAGCTTCCTATGTCCGTTTTTAAATCAGCCCTTAATTCAGAACGGTGAGGACTGGAATCCTGCCATATCTTTAGGGCTAGGGCACTTTATTTGCATGCAGAAAGCTCTGCATTCAGTCTCCCGCAGCAGCATCTCCAAGTAGGGCTGAGGAGGGACCCTCTGCCTGGAACCCTTGGCTTGACTCTGGTGTATGTCCCTAAACCGTAGTCCCGCGCCGAGAGCTCCAGACACGCAGCAGTGATTGGCCAAGCGTTCGAAACGCACATGGTTCTAGACGCATTTTGTGACAGGGAATGAGCGCAAGTAGCTTCTGAGCTCTGGGGAGCAAGTTAAAAATGCAGACTGGAAGGAAAGGAGTACTTTTTCCAGCCAGTCTCTGAAGACAGGAGAAGAGACCCTCTTAAGAATATTAGGGGAGTGGGCATTGGAAGAACTAGGACATGTGAAAAATGAACATAGTAGTTTAGCTGCAATTCATTCATTTTCAGTTTTGCATTCTGGTTACTTAAAAAAGTGCACCTAGACATTCCGTTGTTGCGCCCATAACCTCGGTTTCAGGTGCCCTTTAGCCCCTGGCTTTCCTATCTCCGTTTCAGAACGAGCGTCTGCACCCCCATCGTTCTGTCCAGACACTCAGGTCCAGCGCCGAGGGCCTTCTGGCGGTTCCCTCGTTGCGAGAAGCCAAGTTGCAGGGAACCAGGCAGAGGGCCTTCTCGGTGGTGGCGCCTGCCCTGTGGAACGCCCTCCCACCAGATGTCAAAGAGAAAAACAGCTACCAGATTTTTAGAAGACATCTGAAGGCAACCCTGTTTAGGGAGGCTTTTAATGTTTAAGAGATTATTTTATTTCATTTTTCTGTTGGAAGCTGCCTAGATGGGCGGGGTATAAATAATATGTTGTTGTTGTTGTTGGTTGTTGTTGTTGTTGTTATTGTTATTCTAACCCTGGATTGGCCCACTGTCCCTGACCTTCTTTCTCTCTCCCCCCCCCCCCCGCCCAGGTCCAGCAGCCACACAGCCATCGACTGGGGCAAAATGGCAGAGCAGTGGCTGCAGGAGAAGGAGGCCGAGCGGAGGAAGCAGAAGCAGAGGCTGACCCCCCGCCCCTCGCCCAGCCCCATGATCGAGAGCACGCCCATGTCGGTCGCCGGAGACGCCACCCCGCTGCTAGATGAGATGGACCGGTAGTCCTGTTCCCCTCGCTGCCGCCGGAGACCCCCTCCCTTCCTCCCTCCCTCCCTCCTGCCGGCTGGCTGGCCACCTCATTCGGGGTCTTTGTTTCCTTTGCCCTGGACACTCGAGGCATGTGCCAGGGACGCTGGGCAGCGCCCTCCTTGTGGGTTGCGGAGGAGAGGCCCCTGTGTATATACTGGCAGCGGAGGAAGCCTTTCTGCTGGGCGGGGCGCCAGTCCTGACCCGGCCCTCCCGCTGCTCTTCTGCGCTTTGCTCTCGCAGCCGGCGTCAGCCGGTCCTCCCGCCAGCGATGTTCTCTTTTTCCAAAACCGCCCCTGGAGTGCTGGCCAGATCCGGCTGCGTGGAGGAATAAAACCTTCGGGGGGGGGGTACCAGGAGAGGGGCTCTGCCAGTGACTGGGCCAGGGTTTGCTCTCTCTGTGTCTGTCTGTCTGTCTCTCTTTCTGTGTGTCTGTCTGTCTTTCTCTCCCTCCTCCTTCGCTCGTTGCCTGTATTTGTACGTATGAAAAGGGCTTTGCTTTTGCCCACCCCACCCCCCGGCATGTGGGGGGGGGCCCTTGATGGCTGGAAGAGAATCCAGCCTCCCTCGCCCATCGGCTGGCTTTTCCTTGGCACACCCTCTCCGGGACAATATTTATTCAGTTGTGTTACTTTTTTTAAAAAAAGGAGACTGCAGAGTTGAACCCGGGGCGACCGCGGCTTTTGTTTGGGAGCTGTGAAGTGCCGGGAGAGTGAGAGTTTTTCTGGCGGCCTGAGAGTTTGCGGCGGCCTGAATGCCAAGTAGTGCTCCCCGCCCCCACTTTACCCACCCCGCTGCCCCCCCCCTCCTCTGCTCACTTCCAACAGCACCAAGGAATAAATAGTGTTTCTACTCAACCTTCGTGGAGGTTTTCTCTCTCTCCTCGCTTGCCAGCCAAAGAGGGCAGAGCCTGAACCTGACTGGAGTCCCTTGCACAAAACCCAGGGCCAAAGCGGGGGCAGTGGCGAGGTTGTGTGCGGGGGGAGGGGGTAGGAGGAACTGGCTTGGGGGCGACTCTGGAGGTGCAGGGATTTAAGTGCCTTCCTTTTTTGCCCAGTCTTCAATCTCCTGTGGGGGGGTGGGGTGGGGACAGCTCACCAAGCCCCCGCAACTGTGCCAGCCCTGCTGAGGTGAACAAGGGCTCTGCCTCAGTCCCTGAGTGGCGGATCAGGGCCTGGCCATGTCTGCCATCTCTCTCCTTCCTCCCCATGAACCTTGGGCCTGGTCTCTGGAGCTGTTCTGTGCAGGGGGGAGGGGGGCACGCTCCTTTTGCCTTGTGCTCTGGAGCCCCCACCAGGTGGAGTCGCTTTGTGGCTTGTCCTCTCGACAATGAAATCCTTGCTCTTTGAGGAGGCTGTGTGGCTGCTCCTGGGAAGCCAGGAGGAGCCTTTGCCTCTCTAAGCACCACCTCTGCCAGAAGCTGTTTGCTCTCCTTTTTTCCGCTCTCATATTCTGGCTGATCTCCCCCCACCCCACCTCAGTATTCTCGCTGTGATTTGCACAGCACTGGATGTTGTCACAATCCCCACCCCCCAGCATCCCTAGAATTGCTGCTTTCCATTTTGTTTCTTAAAAGAAACTTTCCCAAGCAATTGCTAAAAAGCCCGCTGTCCCACCTCTGCTAGCTGTTCCCCATTTGTCTCTCTGCCCACTTGGTCTGCCTTGAATCTGCCTGATTCTGCTCCCTCCCTGTGTTTTGGGTGTGAGCCTGGAGCAGTTCCCCCCTGTTCCTGCAAAGAGGCTGCCTGTGGAGTCTCTGCGGGATCCCTGTTGCCTCATTCGAGGCGGGACAGGGCACTCCATCCTTTCAGAAACAGGGCAGGCATCCCTGAGGACGCCACCCCAGTCTTGATTCCTGCAGTCTAAACGTAAGCCTGTTTGGGCACGAGAGCGGGGAAGCCGCTGTTTTGAACGTGGAGAGTTTGCAGGGTGCTCTTTCACAGAAATGTCAAGTTGGAAGGGAGCCCCTCTGCAATGCAAGGATCACAGCTAAAGGTCAGCAGCCCTGGTGTTGCAGAGTCCGACCAGCCCCAGCCAGCAAGGGATGATGGGAGTTAGAGTCCGGAGGCCTCTGCATGGCCCCATGCTTTAAACGTCCGCCCAGGGATCTGGAATCTGTTTCTCTGGGAGCTTGTTGCAGCGACCACCGTCCTGTGATTGGGGGTTGATTTGCAAGGGTCTTCCCTGTGGAGAAGGGGCAGTGTCCCAGAGGAAGATTGTGGGGGTGGTAGAGACCACCCTATCTTGCCCAGCGCTTCAGGTCAAAATAAGACTTGAGATGCGATGCAATAATAGCCATCTTCCAAGTACCTAAAGGACTGTTGTGGGAGATGGAGCCAGCTTGCTTTTGCGATTGTTTATTGAATTTGTCGGTCACTATCTTGCCCAGGGCAACCCAAAGCAACTTATAAACAAACAAAAAAACCCACAACGGTACATTAAATCATGTTGCCAGACTTCTTGCGGAGGAGGGCCTCTGGTGACAATCTCAGCAGATCAATTCACATGGGGAGAGGCAGTCCTTGAGGTTCTTGCGGTCCTGAGCCGTTTTAAGACTTTATAGGTCAAAACCAGCATTTTGAATCGGGCCCAGAAATTTAATTGGCAGCCGGTGCATTCAAGCCAGGATCAGTGATATATGCAATGTTGAACACGGGGTTGTCGAAGAGGCTGTCGTCATTATTACAATTTATTACCCGCCTTTCACCCAAAGATTGCAGGGTATTAACAGTTTTTAAAACAACTTACAATCTCAGAAATAAGGCGAGAACTTAAAAAAAAAATATTATGCATCTCAAATGTCAAAAGCCAGGTTGTAGACTGCAGCTAGCAAAGCTGTCGTCCAAAACAAGAAACTTGCCAGCTGGGGCAGATGGGAGTTGCTGTCTGGCAACATCTGTAGGGCACCAGGTTGGGGAAAGCTGCCAAGCGGCTCCTTTCCATCTATATTTGTACTACAACTCCCATCAGTCCCAAACATGCAAGTCAAGCAGGCTTTCTGCTGCTCTGGAGGGCAAGACCCAAACCGATGGCCTCCAATGACAGGGAAGGAGATTCTGACTCGACATTGGGAAGAACTTTATGAAAGTAAGAGCTGTTCCACAGTGGAAAGGACTCTCCTTCAATGGAAGCTTCTAAGCAGAGGGATTCTTGAGCTGGGAGCCCTGCATTGCAGGCGGTTGGACTAGGTGACTCTGCAGTCCTATGAAATGCCTTCACGGCATCACAGGTGTGGCTTCGAGAGAGCTCAGGAAATGTCTAGCAGGCAGGCAGCGGCGGCAGCATCTGGGCATGTCCTCAATTCCTTCAATGCGTTCATTTGAGAGGGGGGAGGTTTGTGCTCTTGTTAACTAGCCGGTTAACTAACCTACTAAAGACCAGTAGTCTAAAAGGTGCCTGGCTCTGATCCTTGCTAATGATGCCTTTTGGGGGGGGGGGAATACCTGGTTTGACCCTGGAGGTAGTTGGCAGAGGAAACCGTTCAGAACATTTACCTTTGTCCCTCTGAGAAGGTTCAACCTCCTGGCCATGGTGTCCCGCCTCCCCCTCTGCACACCCTAGGTTTAATATCCATGCTTTAAACTGGGCTGGGGAACTCCCTCCCACAGGAAGCCGCGATGGCCTCCAACCTGGGCGGCTTTAGAAGTTTATTAGACCATTGGCTCCAACCAGGATTGCTTGACTCTGCCTCCGCAAATGGAGCCACCGAATCCCAGTTGCTAGAAGCCAGGAGAGGGGAGAGAGTTGCTCTTGCGGGCATCTGGGTGGCCGCTGGGGGAACAGGAGGCTGAGCTAGATGGGCCACTGGCCTGATCCAGCTGGCTCTCACTGTGTTCTCTGTGTGAGCTGACAGGTTCACCCATTGCCTACGGCAGGAGCCATATCTGGTAAGGGCCGTTTGACGGTGGAACGGTCACCCTCAAGAGGTGGTGGGCTCTCCTTCCTTCCTTGGAGGTTTATAAATAGAACTTTGATGGCCATTTGTTGGGGATGCTTTAGCTGAGATTCCCGCATTGCAGGGGGTTGGACTAGATGACCCTGGGGTTCCCTTCCAACTCTACAATACTATAGACTTGGAATAGGGAGTCTCTGGACTGCAGTGGGGCTCAACTGGAAGTATTTCTCTTCCAGAGGTGGGTGAGAAACCCAACGGGGGGGCGGGCGGGACTGAAGACCCAGAGAAGCAGGGTGGTGGGAAAGGACGGGGAGAGGCTCAGTGTCGGAACCATCAGGAAAGGTCATGGCTTGGTGGCAGGGCCAGAGCCTGGGGGTAATCCGTTCCCAAAAGCCTGGAGAGCTTCTGCCAGTCAGTGTAGACAATGCTGAGGTGAATGGACCAATGATCTGACTCCATATATGGCAGTTCTTGGATTCCCAATCAAATCACCCCTTTATTCCGACCAGGAGGACTGGGAACTTCATTTTGGGTGGGGAGTGCCGTAACTCTGGAACAGAGCAGCTGCTTTGCATGCAGAAGGTCCCAGGTTCAACCCCAGGTAAGGCCCTGCCTGAAACCCTGGGCATTCATTGCTGCCAGTTGGTGCAGACAATACTGACCTGTCAGGGATGCTCTGATTCCTACTTTGAGACCCCTTCCGACTCTTAATTTTAGAGGGGACAAATCTGAGTTGGTGAGAGACTGCATCTTTTGCAACCAGGCAAATCTTTGGCCGCAGGTCCCTAGGTAAAGAAGGAAGGCCTGCAAGCAGAGCAGCCTTAAATCAAAGATGTAAAAATGCTGACAATTTGCGAGTGGGGGCTTTAAAGGCTGCTCCTGTTGGCAGAATCCCTTTCCTCTCTTGGCTGCGTGCAGGCCTTCATTTAGCATCATAGCATCGTAGAATGGGAAGAGACCCCAAGAGGCATCTAGTCCACCCCTTGCAATGCAGACATTGATGCTAAAGAACTCCCAAGTGTTCAGGATCAAGCCGTTTCTCTTTTTGTCTACCTGAGGACTGTCTGTCTGTCCTGGAAGAAACGAGCATTTCGGATCACTTACTCTCTTTATTTTTCAACAAACTCCAGCAGCGTTAGGGTTAGGGAGCCTTAGTCCCAAACACCTGGTTGGCAACAACTGGGATTGGGGCTTGAGCCCTGGGGCCTTCTGCCTGCGAAGCAGCTGCTCTGCTCCTGTGCCCCCTTGGCAGAGCTGTGGGGAGGTGGTCTTGTGTCCTGTGCTGCTTCTGCCACCTAGAAGAAGAAATTCCGCAAAACGCAAGCAAATAGTTGCCAGTTTGCACGACTCGACAGGATGTCATTCTTGAGTGCGTGTATAGACGTCCTGGAGTGGGACACTTAGTGCCAGCAGACTCTGGCAGACAAGCACCTTTTGACTGGGCAGAGTGGGTGCCAGGCACCCTCGGCTCCTCCAGATCCCCCCACTGATGTTTCCCTGCCCTCTGCAGGGGGGGGGGGAAGCACACAAGTAAAGTTAGGATCTTTGGGCTCGATCTGATTTTGCCTGTTTATTACGCAGCCTGGACTGCGGAGACCTTGCCCCCCGAGTCTGGGTGGGTTAAATATTGGGACCGTCCATCTCTCTCCCTAAGACGCCTCCTCCTCCCTTTCCTCTTCCTCGGAGGAGGCTGGGCAGTGGGGGGCCTGGGGGTGGCCTTGGGCAGGGCAGTTGGCTCTCTGCCCCCTGCTGGTTCAACCCCTCCCGCAGGGTCGTCGCCAAGGATGGCATTGAACGGATCTTCCTCCCCTAAGTCTGGGAGCCTCACAGGGTCTTGGAAGTCCACCTTGGCCGGCTCCTGCTCCACCAGCTGCTTTGGGAAGGCGGCGGGGTCCTCTCTAGCCGGATGAGGAACGGTCGCAGCCTTTGCTGCTGCTGCTGCCGCCTTCTTCTTCTTCAAGCCTTTTCCCCTTCTGCCTTTTCTTCCTTTGCCCTTGCCCTTCCGCTGCTTCCTGGGGACGTCGCTGGGCCTCGCCTGGGGGGCAGGAGTGGTCCCAGCCGCTGCCACAACAGCCTGGTCCGGCTTGCGGGGAAGAGGAGATGAGCCCGCCGACAGACGGAAGGAGGTGGTGGCGGCGGTGGAAGACTTTGCCAGGGGCGGCTGGTGGGTTGCCAGACGGTCTATGAGCCGCCCGCCATATTCGTACAGCACTGGATCTTGCGCCACGGCAACCGCCACGGTCGTGTAGTTCTTGCACCTGGCAAAGATTGAGCAGACACGGATAAGCAGGAGTTGCGGGGGTTCCCTGAGCACATAGGGAAAACTTCACAGGCTGGGGGCATCATTTTGCCTCATTTCAAAGTAGGGATGGGGAGGACTAGAAACCTGGCTGCTTTTTAAAGCAGGGGTGGGGAATCCTGTGGTCTTCCAGGTGTTGCTGAAGCCCAACAAATTTTCCCACCTCTGCTTTGAAATGAAAGAGGTCAGGTTGTGCTACCGCTTCAGAAGCCAGAAGATTAGCTGTGTTTTAAGGGCCTGGCAGTGCCTCTGGCACTCGGAGCCACACACACGTGACTACCACCAGCAGAATAAATTGCATGCATGGAAAAAAATGTGCATTTTTCCCCATATTTGCATAAAGCACGTGTTTGCAGAATTTGGATTATTCTGGAGCAGGTTCCTTTTGTTTCATGTTAAGATCGAGTCTAGCCAGCCCTAGTTTGCAGACTCCCTTTTTGATAGTTGATTTGAATAAATTCTGACCCAGGCAAGTTTTGCAAAAGTGCTTTTGTAACTAGTGTACAGCATAGAAAAGTTGAAGCCCACCGAAACCAAACTGCAACTTTTCAAGCAATGATATAAAAAATCACGTTAAAGAGTTTAAAATGTGCAACCTCATTGAAAACCACGGTTCTACCAGCAGAAAATAAAACCAGGCAGCCTCTGTCTTGAATAAAAGCTAGAAATGGAGAAGCAGGCAGCCAGGCCAAAATCCCCAGGGGGAGAAGAGTTGGAAAGTGTTGTGAGAGAGCCAGTGTGGCATAGTGGTTAGAGTGTCAGACTAGGATCTGGAAGACCAGGGTTCAAATCCCCCTGCACTCAGCCATGAAGCTCCCTGGTTGTGACTTGGGCCAGTCACTGTCTCTCAGCCTCATCTACAATAAGAAAATAACATAAAAACCATTGACCACAACATCCCCTCTGCTCATTCCTTCCCTTGTTTCCCTCTGAATTCAAAGCAGCCTCCCCAACTCCCAGCCCCTCTGTTTGTGCTTTGATGGAAAAGCCCGCTCTGTTCTGCTGCAGCAATAATAGCAGAGCCGCTCCTTGAGCGCTCATCCTGTTTCTGTTGCCCAAGTTTGAAGAGTAGGTTGCTGGGGGCGGAGAAGGAACTAAGAGCCACTTACCAGACGTAGAGATAAGGCTCCACACATTGCTCTTTGTAGGTAAACTCAAAGCAAGGCACCTGGATGACGTTGAAGAAGGCCTGGCCCACCACCCGGGAGGTTGTGTCGTTCACGGCCCGCAGGCATGCCTTTAACCTATAAACGGAAGGCATCTCACTTATTCTGCATAGAATAAACACCCAGCTTTTCCATTCGAAAAATCCCAAGGGGGCTCCCAAAACAGTCCTTTCATTAAAAAAATAAAATAATAACCACACTAACCATGTGTTGTGCATTGCAAAGGGTTGAGCGTACAACTCTACAGTTCTGTGCCATTGGGGATTGAACTCAAACCCTGCTCAAACCCTGGCAACCCCCTGACGTCTTGGTCTTGCGTCATTTGAGGTTTTCTATGTCAAAACCCACAATAACTGCACAGATTTCAGTTGCCTTATCTGGGCTGGCCTTGAAAATCTGGGTGTTTGGAATAAATAAATGGAGGGGGAGGCAGGGCTGAAGAGGGGCTGGAAACTGCAGGACCGGAGTTTTGCACAAGTCAGTTGGTTCGAGCGTGGTCATAGAATCCTAGAGTTGGAAGAGACCACAAGGGCCATCCAGTCCAACCCCCTGCCAAGCAGGAAACGCCATCAAAACATTCTTGACATATGCCTGTCAAGCCTCTGTTTAAAGACCTCCAAAGAAGGAGATGCCACCACACTCCTTGGCAGCAAATTCCACTGCCGAACAGCTCTTACTGTCAGGAAGTTCTTCCTAATGTTTAGGTGGTCCTCGAGGTCCCTTCCATTGCTACCATTCTGTGGTTCTGTGTTTTGGGGCCCCTGCAGGAACTTCCTCCCAAACACAGCCCCTGCCTTCCGCTCACCTGTTATCGCAGTCGCAGTGGCTGATGGTGTGCCATCGGAAATTCCGGTACCCGTACTTGTAGGTGAAAGGGTGGATGACGTGCTGGCAGTGGTCGTGTTCCCGGCAGCACCTGTCCGTCTCCCGGTGAGTTCCTGGAAGAGGGCGGGAGGCATTGGAGGGAAGCAGGTCAAAGGAAATCGGGAAGCCCAGCCTAGGCATGGCCTTAGAAACAATGGCTCCACAAGCTCATCCATTCCCCGTGTCCCTTGCCCACCCCGGAAAAGCATCCTTCAGAATAGCAGCTTGCGTGACCCACAAAGGTAGAATGCGACACAGTAAAATTTGCAACAGTAACAATAATAGAATTGGAAGGGACCCACCAGGGTCATCTAGCCCAACCCCCTGCAATGCCCAGTGTGGAGATCAAACCCACAACCCTGAGCTTGAGAGTCCCATGCGCTGCTGACTGAGCTATTCCGGCTATCGACTGCATGTTTATTCAAAATCCACTTAGCTTGAAGTGTTGAAGGGCTCTCTATATTGGACAAACAGGCCAAACCCTACACCAAAGGATAAATGGACATAAATCTGACATCAGGAATCACAAGACAGAGAAACCAGTAGGAGAACACTTCAATCTCCCAGGACATTCTATACAAGATCTCAAAGCAGCTGTTTTATTGCAGAAAATTTTTAGAAACAGACTGGAAAGAGAAGTTGCTGAATTGCAACTCATTAGCAAGCTAAAAACCATGGAGCCACCTGGGATGAACAAAGACATAGGATTCTTATCTCATTATACATGATCAAGCTTTCCTTAGCACCTCAGCCCTTGCTCCCCCCCCCCAAGACCAATTGCAGTCGTTAACAGTCGTTAACAGTCATCAACAGGTTTACCACTCCTATCAGCCCATCACCCATTCCCATCACCCCCACCCTCTGAATATACATAAGGGTCTGGCTACTTCTGTTTCAGTGTATCTGATGAAGTGTGCATGCACATGAAAGCTCATACCAAAATAAAAACTTAGTTGGTCTTTAAGGTGCTACTGAAGGAATTTTTTTATTTTACTTAGCTTGATTAATTCAACAAAACTGATGAACTTGATGAGTGATGCCAGCTTTTCAAAGTCTGAGAGTTGCGCTTCTCGCTGCCCCCTGGCATCTTAGCACCCCCTAGGTCAGGCATCCCCAAACTGCGGCCCTCCAGATGTTTTGGACTACAATTCCCATCTTCCCCGATCACTGGTCCTGTTAGCTAGGGATCATGGGAGTTGTAGGCCAAAACATCTGGAGGGCCGCAGTTTGGGGATGCCTGCCCTAGGTAATCCCACAGTCCCCCTAGGGGGCACTGCCACCCTCTCTGGTCCAGGCCATGCAGCTACCCTCAGGGTGCTTTGGGCTCCTCCTCCTGTCAGCCCCCATCATCATCTCATAGCTGTAGTACCACAGGATGGCCCTCTGTCCTGGATGCTTGAGTTGAGATTTCTGCACTGCAGGGGGTTGGACTAGATGAACCTTGGTACCCTTCCAACTCTACGATTCTATGACACATTTCTAAGAGGAGAAGAAAAAGGTGGTCATTGATGACTCCTAGCTCTGACCTTCCCTAGAGACCTTAGATTCTAATATCAATGGCTTCTCCATTGTTCCATCATTATCATCATTAATAATAATAATAATTACTATTATTAACATTATTGCAATTTACTACCCACCCTGCACCCTAAGGTCCCAGGGTGGGGTGCAATTGTTTGTTTGTTACATGTCACAGAATCGTAGAATTGGAAGGGACCCAAGGATCATCTAGTCCAGCCCCCTGCAGTGCATGAATCATGGCTAAAAACCTCCAGGGAAGGAGAGTCCACTCTTCCTGTCGGAAAGTTCTCCCTGACGTTTAGTCGGAATGTCCTTTCTTGCAACTTGAAGCCGTGGGTTTGAGTTCAAGGTGGAGTAGAATCATGGAGTTGGAAGAGACCACAAGGGCCATCCAGTCCAACCCCCTGCCGAGCAGGAAACACCATCAAAGCATTCTTGACATATGCCTGTCAAGCCTCTGCTTAAAGACCTCCAAAGAAGGAGACTCCACCACACTCCTTGGCAGCAAATTCCACTGCCGAACAGCTCTTACTGTCAGGAAGTTCTTCCTAATGTTTAGGTGGAATCTTCTTTCTTGAAGATTGAATCCATTGCTTCTCTAGAGCAGCAGAAAACAACCTTTCTCCCTCCTCTATATGACATCCTTTTATATATTTGAACATGGCTATCATATCACCCCTTCACCTTCTCTTCTCCAGGCTAAACATACCCAGCTCCCTAAGCCGTTCCTCATAAGGCATCGTTTCCAGGCCTTTGACCATTTGGGTTGCCCTCTTCTGGACATGTTCCAGCTTGTCAGTATCCTCCTTGAACTGTGGTGCCCAGAACTGGACACAGTAACATGGTTCCCCACCCCCACTCCCACCCCGCTCATTGAATCCCGACAACAGCCCTGTGAGTTGGGTCAGGCTGACGGAGGCAGTGTCTGGTCCAAGGCCACCCGATGAGCTCAATGGTTGAGTGGAGGATTTGAACCCTGGTCCCCCAGGTCCTAGCCCGACCCTCTAAGCACTACAACACCGCACTGCCTCTCTAAGACATTGTACAGTTCTTCCAAGTATCCGGAGGGCGCCAAGTTGGCGAAGCAAATGAGGAAGAGGCTCCTGGCTAGAAAAGCCACCCCACCCCCCAATCCCGCCCCGCACGCTCTCCATCTCCCGTTACCCAGTTCCTCGTAGCTCTCCGCGATGTTGCCGGCTCCGCACCAGAGTGTGCCCGGGTAGGTGAAGCCGCGCTTGGTCCGGCGCCGAGAGGAAGCCTCTCCGTCGTCCGCTCCGTCGAGACAGGCCGCCTTGGCTTCTTCCATCCCGGGGAAGTCGGGCTCCACCTCCGCCTGCGCGCCCGGGGAACAGCGGCTTAGGAAGGCGCCCACCTCCCGGGGCTCCGTGGAGACGCTGCAGCCGCTCAGGCCGGCGCGTCGACGGGGCGCCCAAGTGGCGCTCAGAAGCTCCGTCCCGTCGGACGCCTCCAAGCGGAGCACGCCGGCCCCCAGCGGGCTGCGCAGGACGCAGAGGGCCGCCGGGGGCCGGGCCGGGCCGGATCTAGCCCCCGCCAGCAGCAGCGGCAGCAACAACAGTGGCAACAGCGACGTGCCAGGCATCGCGGCGGGAGCCACCGACGGAGCGGGCGGCGGCGGTTCGCTTTCAGCACCAGGGCGCAGAGACAGCGCCCGGCGCGCCCGGCGCCTTTTAAGCCCCGCCGTGCGGTGGCCTGATCCACGGGGAGGGGAGGGGCCGGAGCCCTCCCTCCCTCCCTCTCCCCGGCTCCAAATCTCGATGGGCACACAGCTCTGGGAAGCAGAAAGCGGGCGTAGTTCTTCACGTGACAGCTGCGCTGGATGGCCCAGCAGGCAGGCTAAGCAGGTGCGTCTGGGCACCAGCGAGGAATCGTGGGGTGTTCGAGGCGGAAGAGACCCCAAAGGTCCAGTCCAATCGCCTGCAATGCAGGGAAGCGCAGCCAAATGATCCTAGAATCATAGCTCATGGTTTTGGGTGGATTCAAAGAAAACAGCCCAGTCCTGTCAGAGGCAGCAGTTTTCCTTGCCAGCTGTTGTAAGGTGATGGTTCAGCTATAGCAGGGGTTCCCAAACTAAGGCCCTGGGGCCGGATGCGGCCCAATCGCCTTCTCAATCCGGCCGCGAATGATCTGGGAATCAGCATGTTTTTACATGAGTAGAACGTGTTCTTTTATTTAAAATGCATCTCTGGGTTATTTGTAGGGCCTGCCTGGTGTTTTTACATGAGTAGAATGTGTCCTTTTATTTAAATGCATCTCTGGGTTATTTGTGGGGCATAGGAATTTATTCATATATTTTTTCAAAATATAGTCCGGCCCCCCACAAGGTCTGAGGGACAGTGGACCGGCCCCCTGCCCAAAAAGTTTGCTGACCCCTGAGCTATAGGATGGACTAGCTTGGAGCACACAAATGACTCAGGTTCTCACCTTGACATGAGAACAAACCTTTGCGATCATCACCTGAGGTCCAGAGAGTGGCAACATGAGAACGGGCCTTTTCAGTGGTGGCTCCCCTTCTGTCTGTGGGATGCCCTCCCCAGGGAGGCTCACCTGGCACCTTCATTGCATATCTTGAGGCACCAGGCGAATGTTCCACTTCTCCCAGGCCTTTGGCTGATTAAATAATCAATGACCTTTTAAATGTGTTTATGGGAGGGGGGTTATTGGTTTGTTTCTATATTATGTATTCTGTGTTCTCATTTTGTATTTTTATGTTGTGAACTGCCCTGAGATCTACAGGTGAAGAGTGGTATACAAACAACAACAACAACAACATCCCACACCCATCAGCAAAACATGTCACACATCCCAGCTCCCCTTGCCTTGGCCTGGAAAGGAATATTTGCAAAAATATTTCAATGCCACATAAACACCCACAACTGAATTTGATTCCAACCGCAAAGCTGGTACTTTAACGCCCCAAATTTAAGAGGGGTCTTCATTCCAAAATCCATATCGGGGCAATGTCTTCATGGTTGTTTAGTCGTTTAGTCGTGTCCGACTCTTCGTGACCCCATGGACCAGAGCACGCCAGGCACTCCTGTCTTGCACTGCCTCCCGCAGTTTGGTCAGACTCATGTTTGTAGCTTCGAGAACACTGTCCAACCATCTCGTCCTCTGTCATCTCCTTCTCCTAGTGCCCTCAATCTTTCCCAACATCAGGGTCTTTCCCAAGGATTCTTTTCCAATGTCTTCATTAGGCCAGCCAAAATGAACCCCAAATATTTTTTTAGCAACACTAATATACCGTACTTGACAGACGATCTCTACACCATTTAAAAAGAACGAACGTGGAAGCTTTGGCACCAACCAGCTTTTGTTTACTGCCTAGCCTGACGACAAGTTTTGGATAAATTTGCACGCTATTTTATGATGTTTTAGTTGCCACAATAAAGGCATTGCCTTAAATGGGGATTACAAACCCTGTGAAGTTTCTGAAGGCTGCCACCTGCCACATACATTGCACCTTTTCCTCCCAAATGCTGACAGAGACGAAGCACCATTGCATGTCAGGCATCGAATGCTGTCAGAGCACCATTGCAGGTCAACAATCAGATGCTGAGAGATCACATTTGTCCAATGTGGAAACTGAGAACCGTCAGATGATAAAAAACACTTGGTGAATTGGCATTTTAGAGGCTGTTCTGAGGATGTTTGGACTTGGCACCATGGATGTCTCCACCCCACCTTCCGCAGAGCTCCTCTCTTCCTGCTCTGAAAGAGGCCTGATGCATCCGGGGGGGGGGGTCTTTCGGGTGCCCTAGGGGTGCAGGTCCAGGCAGGCCGCCTTTCTCCCCCTGGAGCAGCCTGAGGACGAAAGGGTTAGCTCTTCAGCAGCTTCCTCCCCTCCTGCTGCTCCTGGGACTGACCGAGAGTTACCTCACCAGCCCCCCCTTCTCAGATTCATGACTGGCTTCCAAGAGGGTGGGCTGAGGCCGGTCGCTGTGGCAACTGAGATGGGGTGATCTCGGAGGGCCCGTAGGACGCGGCCTCCTTTGGGATTCCTTCCTTTCAGGCCCCTTCGGGACAGAGGCCTTTGTCCAAAAAGCTGCGCCCGCCATCCCGGGTCAACGAGGTGACCCCCGCCTGCCCTCGTGGGCTGGAGGGACCCCCTGCAAGCCGGCTCTGGGGCTGAGCTGGTTCTCCAGAAGTCTTCTTAAAAAAAGCCCTCTGTGTGTGTCGTGTGTGCATGTGGGTTTGTGTGTGGGTCGTGGGGGAAGTTATGCAACCCTCCTGCATCTTGGGCTGGACAAAAGTCTAAGGCTGCTTAGAATCACAGAACTGTAGAGCTGGAAAGGGACTCAGGGGTCATCTAGTCTAGCCCCCTTCAATGCAGGGACCACAGCTGTTTACAGTGTGCATCAGCCACTGGAAGGTGCAGGAGAGGATGAAGAAAAGTTGCAGCATTGGGGGAGGAAAAATGCCTCTTCTCCCTTCTTTCCTCACGCTAGAACTCGTGACCACCCAATGAAGCTGAATGTTGGAAGGTTCAGGACAGCACAGAGTTAAACTATGGAACTCCCTGCCACAGGAGGCAGGGATGGCCACCAACTAAGATGGCTTTAAAAAAGGATCAGACAAATTCATGGAAGAGAAGAGGGCTATTGATGGTTTCTAGTCAAGGAGATAAATAGCTATGCATCTTTCGGAAGACATTTGAAGGCAGACTTGTATAGGGAAGTTTTTAATGTTTGATGTTTTATTATGCTTTTATAGTTGTTGGACACCACCCAGAGTGGCTGGGGAACCCAGTCCGATGGGTGGAGTACAAATAATAAAATTATTATTGTTGTTGTTGTTATTATTATTATTATTATTATTAGTCACAATGGCTCGGCTCAGCTCTGCCTCCACAGTTGGAGGCAGCAATATTCCTAAATACCAGTAGCTAGAAACCGCAGGAGGAGAGAGTTGCTCTTGTGCTCGGATCCTGCTTGCTGACTTCTGGCAGGCATAAGGGATATGCCACCTTGAGGAACCTGGAGAAAAAGTAGGGATGAAAACGCAATGAATAATGATAAATACAATTATTTGCTGCAACCCAGATCTCTACTGGAGACATTGGTAAGATCCTCAAAGAGGGGTGGGGTGGGGTGGGGTGGGGGGCCCATAGCTATGTGCAAGAAGGAGAGAATCCATTCCCCCCCCCCAAAGCGGCCTTGGCTGAGCCCTGAGCTGCAAGGCTGGTCTGGTCTGGCCGTGCCCCTCTGCCAGCGGGAGAGGCAGCGCAATTCACCCATTCAAGAGGTGCCCATTCACTCTGCCCAGGGAACAGACCCTCCATTGAGGTGGGAGCCCACAGTCTCGGTGCCTTCTCATCCTGCCTTTTTTTGTCCTCCCTGGGAAGGCACAGGCTTGGGCCTGACCCTGGCAGCATGGGGGAAAGGGAGGCTGGCGCAGGAACCGGAGGGAGAGAGGTCCTAGAACTGTCAAGTTGGAAGGGGACCCATGGGTCATCTAGTCCAACCCCCTGTAATGCAGGAATCACAGGTGAGGGAGTGGGAGTGGGAGGTGGCTCGGCGGGCAGGGGGGATGCCTGGCACAGTGGCAGAAGAGGGATGGGGCTGTGGGTGGCTACCAGCCACAATGCCTACAGTTGGCGGCAGCAGTGGTTCTGAATGCCGGTTGCTGGGATCCACAGTCAGGAGGAGAGCGAGCTGCTCTTGTGTGTTGGATCCTGCTTCTGGGTTTCCCATCGGGGCAACTGTTCGGCCCCTGTGAGGGCAGGATGTTGAATTAGATGGACCCCCTTCGACTGGTTCCGCCCAGGCTTGTCTGTTGTGATAGCAGAACCTCCACACGTGAGAGCAGTCTACCCCTGAACACCAGACAATAGGGAACAACAACTGGAGAATACTCTTGCCCTCAGGACCTGCTTGTAGGCTTCCCTTTGGGGACTCTGGTTGCCCACGGTGAGAACAGGATGCTAGCCCTTTGGCCTGATCCAGCAGGCTCTTCTGATGTCCTTAAATTTTTTCGGCTGCTGGTGGTTCAGGACTGGGACTGAGGGTTCATTCTGGCGGCTTTTGATTTCAATGCATTTTACTTACGCTCCTCAATTTATTTCCATCTCAGTTGAAAATCCATTTGGCATCTGGGGCTCCCCCCCCCATTTCAAGGCAGGCGCAGAGCAGGGCCAGCGAGGGGTGTGGCCTAAAGCAAGAGGGTGTGGCTAGGGAAGAGGTGTGGCCCGGGGAGAGAGTCCCGCCAGGGGCCAGACAGAGGCCTCGAGGGCCACATTTGACCCCTGGGTCTGAGCTCCCCTGCCTTTTAAGCTGGGCAGGCCATCCCTCTCTCCCCAAGTCCGCCTGCTTGCAGTCACTGTGTCCAGACCTTGGGATTTGCAGGGCCGTCATGATGCAGATCTCTGTGATGGAAGCGCAGGGGGAAAACAGCCCTGGCTGTCTGGCCCCAGAGAGATAAGGGACAAGATATCCCCAGCCAAGGCTTCAGAACCCAAAACACGCAGAGGCCTGACTCTATCTCACTTCCGAGATATTCCACAACATCAGAGCAGGAAGGTCGATGTGGAGGAGTGCGCGCATCCCCTCTTCTCTCCTCCTCCTCCTCCTTCTGAGTCAAGCTTCCACCTTCATCTGTCTGAAGGCCCTGGGATTTTGGACTTGCCAGCTTCTCCCCCTCTCTATGAGAACATCAGGAGAGCCTGCCAGGTCAGCTGCCAGACGCCTCTTCCCACTGTGGCAAAATAGCTGCCAACTTTCAGATTTGAAAATAATGGATCAGCAGCCTCACCTGTCCTGGGGACAGTCTATGGTCAAGGGAAGGAATAGCACCACTGTATTCCGCTCTGGTCAGACCTCACCTGGAGTACTGTGTCCAGTTCTGGGCACCACAGTTCAAGAAGGATACTGACAAGCTGGAACGTGTCCAGAGGAGGGCAGCCAAAAGGCCTGGAAACAATGGCTTAGGGAGCTGGGCATGTTTAGCCTGGAGAAGAGAAGGTTAAGGGGTGATATGTTCAAATATATAAAAGGATGTCATATAGAGGAGGTAGAAAGGTTGTTTTCTGCTGCTCCAGAGAAGCGGACACAGAGCAATGGATTCAAGCTACAATAAAGAAGATTCCACCTAAACATTAGGAAGAACTTCCTGACAGTAAGAGCTGTTCGGCAGTGGAATTTGCTGCCAAGGAGTGTGGTGGAGTCTCCTTCTTTGGAGGTCTTTAAGCAGAGTATGATTCTATGATTCTACTAGCTGACCCAGCCACGCGTTGCTGTCAGCCATCTGTCAGGAATGCTTTGATGGTCTTTCCTGCTTGGCAGGGGGTTGGACTGGATGGCCTTTGTGGTCTCTTCCAACTCTATGATTCTATGAAATAAATTATTATTATTATTATTATTATTATTATTATTATTATTATTATTATTATTTGCTGCCTCCAACAGTGGAGGGAGAAGAGGGGCATTGTGGCTGGCAGGCCCCTGATAGCCCCCTATTAGTTTAACAAAACGGTTTGTTTTAATATATCTTCAAAGCACAGCGATCTCATCCTCCTGCTCTATCGACCAAGCCGCTTCTTGACGATCACTCTACTATGGTAGCAAGGAAGAGCAAGAGGAATAAATCTGCTGCGGGAGAGGAGAGACGGTCCACAGTCCTCCTCTCTCGCTCTCCCCTACAGCTTAGGAGTTTGCAAATTTTGCCCCAGACAGGCCCCCCTCTGCGCTGGCCTACTGATCTGAATTGTAAATGTGTTCCTTGAAACACATTGTGTGCCCCAGGAGAAAAGGGCCCAGGGGGTGTCCCTGGCAAGGCCTGCCTGGATTTCATCCCAGTAGTTCAGCGGAGCAAAGGATTGGCTGGTTCAGGGGGGCGGGGGCTCCCCGCCAAGTGCAAGCTCCAAAAAGAGGGTGCAGGATTCAGAGACATGCTAGGACTTGGGCCTGAGGGAGCCAGAAGTCTGGTTTCCCCCACCACCACCCCAAGAAAAATCGGGTTCCTGTGGGACCTTGAAGCTTGCTCACTTCTCGGCAAAGAGTCCTGTGTAGGTTGGAAGCTTGCTCGCTTATCGGCAAGGTGGTCTACCTCAGAGCTAAGACCTTTTCCCTAAAAACAAAGTAAGGTTCCAGTCCACGTAGTTATGAATAAAGGGTTGGTTTAAAGAGGAAGCTGCCCTGATTATTCACAGTCAGGTCCATCTAACTCAGTAGTGCCTACACTGACAGGCAGAAGCAGCTCATTGATATTTCAGAGAAGGTTATTTTCCCAGTCCTGACTGGAGAGGCTGCCAGTTAGCTCAGGTGGTTAGAGCATCGTGCTGTTTACACCCAAATTGTGGGTTCAGTCTCAAAATGGGCCACTTGCATATTCCTGCATGACAGGGGGTTAGACTAGATGGCTCGTGGGGTCCCTTCCGACTCTACAATTCTATGATTGAACCTGGGATCTTTGGCGTTCAAACCCAATGCTCTGAGCTACAGCCCTCCCTGTAGTTCCACACCATTCCTCCCAGTCTGGTCTGTTTCCTGGGCAGCCCCAGCCAGTCCAGACCCCATCAAACAATCTCGGAAGTTGGCTGGGTCGTCCCACTTCAGGATAAATCCCACAGGGCCTCATGGGCTATTTCTCCATGACCCACTGGCAGGACTGGATTGAGGTTTGATGAGGCCCTCAGCTCCTGAAGGGAATGGGGCCCTTTCTAGGTCCAGCTGTCCTTTGTCAACAACAAATGGTCGCTGTTTTTTGTCTTGAATAGATGCTATATAGTAATTTATGGACCTAACAGGGATCTAAAGCCATTTGCACATGCAGAATGTAGGCACCCTATATATAAAGGTAAAGGGACCCCTGACCATTAGGTCCAGTCGTGACCGACTCTGGGGTTGCGCGCTCATCTCGCATTATTGGCCGAGGGAGCCGGCGTATAGCTTCCAGGTCATGTGGCCAGCATGACAAAGCCGCTTCTGGCAAACCAGAGCAGCACATGGAAACGCCGTTTACCTTCCCGCTGTAGCGGTTCCTATTTATCTACTTGCATTTTGACGTGCTTTCGAACTGCTAGGTTGGCAGGAGCTGGGACCGAGCAACGGGAGCTCACCCCGTCACAGGGATTCGAACCGCTGACCTTCTGATCAGCAAGCCCTAGGCTCAGTGGTTTAACCACAGCGCCACCTGGGTCCCTATATAGAAAGGAGCAAACCAGAAATGAGCAAACCTTTATTGGCATATATATAAAATATAAAAACAAAGACAAAACATATAAAACATATAGGACATTAGTATAAATAGTAACTCTACATCATACAGAAATAATGGTGAGCAGGAGGAGGAAGAGGCACACAAGGGATCCTCAGCTATCATTGTTGAAGGCTAGATGTACTGATTTTAATTACATAAATTCTGGACAAGTAGTGGGCCATAATTCTGGTAATTTCGGGGAAGTCATCCCTCAGCAAGAGCTGGACCACTGTTTCCTTGTTGGGGAGGGTTCCAGGTCTCATAAAGGATAAGAGGGGGCCAAAATAAAAGAAATTAGAAAGGGGACAGTCCAGAATCATGTGAGCCATAGAGTCTACCTCTTTCTGGCCACAAGGGCATAATCTATTCCAGTAGGGGATGCCTTTGAGTCTTCCGGCTAACACAGAGGATGGAAAAGCATTTAGACGGGCCAACATAAATACTCTGCGATAAAAAGGAGATACCAGGTCATATAAATAATTAGGTATCAATCCTTGGTGCGGCGGCAGCCCCAGGAAGGCAGGCGAGCATACTAGAGGTTGGGCAGGATGAAGTTTCTGGAATTCAATATCAAGCAGTCTCTGCTTAATAAGAGTAAAGATATATGAATCCTCATATGTCAGGAGGGAATCCACTGGAAGGCCTAGTTGCCTAAGTTTGTTGGAAATATTAGAGAACCATGTAAAGCTGTGGCTATCTTTCAGAAGATAGGATATCAGGCTATCTGGATCGGTATTAAAATGAATTTTTAGCCAATATTTAAAAGTAATGATCCACCCTCTTGTCTCAAGAAGGTGTTGGCCCAATTCTGCACAGATAGCCAGGTATGGCACACATTTTGGTACTCCAAGGATTTGCCGAAAGAAGGATGATTGGACTCCTTCTACTTTGTTGTTAAAGCTGGATATCCATAAGGGGATCCCGTATAGAAGCTGGGAGGCAGATTTTGCCTTATAGGCGGCAATTGCTGCAGGTACAAATTGATTCCCACCAAGAAAATGAAAGCGCTTGATTTGTGCAACCGAGCATCTTGCTAAATTAATTGTTCTGTTGCGATGGGTCACCCATTTTAAGTTATAGTGAAAGGTGACACCCAAGTATTTATAGCATTTAACTTGCTCCATTTTTTGGGTTCCAATCGACCAATTGAATGGACACCAACTTTTAGAAAAAACAAGAATCTTTGACTTGGAGTAGTTAATTGCTAGGTGATTCACTTCACAGTAATTGGAGAATGCTCTTAAATATCTTTGTAGCCCAACTCTGGAATAGGAGAGGAGAGCAGTATCGTCTGCGTACAAGAGGGTAGGGATTGCTTTGGTATCTAATCTGGGAGGGTGGCCATTTACAGCAGATAAATGTTGTTTCATATCATTCAAGAATAGGTTAAACAAGTGTGGAGCAAGTATACAACCTTGTTTAACCCCTTTAGTGATTGTGAAGCTGGTAGATAAATGACCATCAAGGGAAAACTTCACCTGACCTTTAGTGTTGGAATGTAGCTTTTTAATCAGAAAAAGTAGGCGGGTTTCCATCCCGAAAGTTTTCAATTTATCCCATAATAGACCTCTTGGAATTGAATCGAAAGCGCACTTTAAATCGATAAAGGCCACATATAGCTTCCCCTTGTCCGATTTCGTGTATTTTTCAGCTAGGGATGCCAATAATAGACAATGGTCTACTGTCGATTTATGTTTTGTAAAGCCAATCTGTTCAGGACCAATAATTCTTTTCTTTTTCATCCAATCTAATAAGTATCTCTCTAGATGTTTTGAGTAGAGTTTACATATAGTAGATAGTAAACTAATAGGTCGGTAATTACATGGCTGCTCAGGGTCACCTTTTTTATATATTGGAAATATTATAGAGGTCAGCCAAGAGTTCGGTACTATTCCTGTTTTATCAATAAGCGTGAACAGATTAGCAAGTGGAGGTGCCCACCAATTGACATACTTTTTCAGGATCTCAACAGGGATCCCATCAAGACCTGGGGCCTTTCCAGGTTTTAATTCTCCAATCAAAACCTTTATCTCGCCAATGCTTACCGGGGGCCAGTTTGGAGTGTTTAAAGGAATAGGCTCATCATCAGCAGGAGGGGGGTAAACTGAGTCATTGAATATTTTGCTGTAATAATCGACCCAGGATTGTTGGGAAATAGTGGGGGCAGTAGGAAATAGATTATTATTTAGATGACTGGAGGTTATTTGCCAAAATGTTTTATGGTCATTCGAATTTATAGCGATAATTAAACGTGACCATTTTTTTAGATAATATGCGTGTTTTTTCCTGACTATAAGTTCGTTGTATATCTTCCTACTAGCAAAATAAGTTGTTTTGCTTATCTCATCACTCTTTTTGCGAAAGTCACTGAAGGCTATTCTAAGGCATCTTTTCGCTGTATAACATTCCCGATCAAACCAAGAAAGACGATTAGAGGGGGTAGCAATTATAGGTTTAGCTATTGTATCGCACTGATCTATCACTTGTGAATAGGTTGAGAGTGCTGTATATGGCGAGTCAGAGTTGATAAGGGAAGCTCTCAAAAATAACAAACCATATTTTAGGTAGCAGGTGAGCAGGCAAGGCCCATTACTTACGGTACGTCATAGGAGCCTACACAACACAAAACACTGTTGCTGGATGTAGGTTTTATTTTGTTTTTTTTATCTTATATTTTGGAAATGTACATCCAGGGTTTTTTTCTTTGAACCCCCCCCCCCCCGAGCATTGCCATAAATCCAGCATTGCGGCCACTGTGGAAGAATCTTTGGGCGCCATTCTCAACCTTGATGTCATTTGACTGCATATAGAGTTTGCGTTTTTGCTCAAAAGACTTGTGTGGAAGGTTAGATAGAAACATAGAATCATATGTCTTGACATATGCCTGACAAGCCTCTGCTTAATGACCTCCAAGGAAGGAGATTCCACCGCACTCCTTGGCAGCAAGTTCCACTGTTGAACAGCTCTTACTGTCAGGATGGCTCTTCCTAATGTTTAGGTGGAATCGTCTTTCTTGTAGCTTGAATCCATTGCTCCGTGTCCGCTTCTCTGGAGCAGCTGTGGTTCCTGCACTGCAGTGGGGTTGGACTAGATGAGCCCACGAGGTCCCTTTTGTGCTTTACAGTCCCCTCCCACTGCACCTCATCAGCCTGCATATCCTCGGCCAGATGGGCTGAGAGGGTTACCTGCCAAGGCCTATGCCAAGTTCCCCACTTCTGAGGCTCAATAAAGTTGTGGCCAATTTGAACCTATACTCTGCTCTCTGGTCTCATTCTTTGGGGGGAAGGGGTAGGCACCCCAGACAGGGATTCGCGCTTGTGCCCACAATTTCCGCCCTCCCTTGACCTGCCCCCGGCTAGCTAGGACAATGGGAGGGCAGCCAGGGGTGGGGCTGAGGCAAAAAGAAAAGAGGCTGAGCCTTTGGGCCGGTGCTACTCTGAGCATGAAGCAATCTTCTCAGCTCCCTTGATTCCTTCCTTCCTGTAGCAGAGCAGCGCAGGAATGATCACTGCTTATTCATGATCCAAAGAACAAGCCAATTGCGCCCTCAGGCGTTGATTTGAGAGTCCTGCTCAGCATTTGAGATGGACATTCCTTCCACCTCTCTGTCAGTCCCAGACATTTATATCACTGTCGTCGTTCCCCCCCAATAAAAATCCTGGGAACTCACGGATCCCAGCACCACAGAACTACCCAGCCACTGTTAAGAAAGGTTCACTGAAAAGTATTACACTGTTATGAAAAGCTGGCAACCCTAGCCCCGAGCCTCATAGAATCATAGAATCTTAGAGCTGGAAGGGACCCCCAGGGTCATCTAGTCCAACCCCCTGCAATGCAGGAATCTCAGCTCAAGCATCCACAACAGAGGGCCACCCAACCTCTGCTTAAAAGCCTCCAAGGAAGGAGAGCCGGCCGCCTTCCGAAGGAGTCTGTTCCACTGTGCAACAGCTCTTGCCGTCAGAAATTTCCTCCTGATGTTGAGTCGGAACCTCCTTTCTCGTAACTTGGAGCCATGGGTTCGAGTCCTACCCTCCAGAGATAGTTGAAGATGGCTATCGTATCTCCTCTTTAAGATAAGATAAGATAAGATATCTTTATTGTCATTGTCCCCTTGCGGGGGCAACGAACTTACTCGGTTGCTACATCCACTTAGATAAAGCATTCCGCATAATCCAAAATTACAAAACCTAATTAAAAACAGTAAATATGATACAAATAACAAATGAAATAAGATGACTTCAAAGTCCAGGCTTTCCATTTAAGGCCAAAATCGCTCTAGAGAAGAAACTGTTCCAGGCTAAACGTACCCAGCTCCTTCAACTGTTCCTCATCAGGCTTGGTTTCCAGACCCCTGGTCATCTTGGTTGCCCTCCTCTGCCCACCTTCCAGCTTGTCAACATCTAGTTATACCGGTAGGTAGGTGGGGGTGATGGGAATGGGTGATGGGCTGACAGGAGTGGTAAACCTGTTGATGACTGTTAACGACTGTTAATGACTGCAATTGGTCTTGGGGGGGAAGCAAGGGCTGAGGTGCTAAGGAAACTTGATCATGTATAATGAGATAAGAATCCTATGTCTTTGTTCATTCCAGGTGGCTCCATGGTTTTAAGCTTGCTAATGAGTTGCAATTCAGCAACTTCTCTTTCCAGTCTGTTTCTGAAATTTTTCTGTAATAAAACAGCTGCTTTGAGATCTTGTATAGAATGTCCTGGGAGATTGAAGTGTTCTCCTACTGGTTTCTCTGTCTTGTGGTTCCTGATGTCAGATTTGTGTCCATTTATCCTTTGGCGTAGGGTTTGGCCTGTTTGTCCATTCCCATCACCCCCACCCCCCACCCTCTGAATATACATAAGGGTCTGGTGGATTCTGTTTCAGTGTATCTGACGAA
This sequence comes from Zootoca vivipara, assembly GCF_965207765.1. Classification (NCBI taxonomy): domain Eukaryota; kingdom Metazoa; phylum Chordata; class Lepidosauria; order Squamata; family Lacertidae; genus Zootoca; species Zootoca vivipara. The sequence goes on along the minus strand of NC_142597.1, from coordinate 45,623,410 downwards.
GTGTGCATGCACACGAAAGCTCATACCAAAATAAAAACTTAGTTGGTCTTTAAGGTGCTACTGAGGGAATTTTTTTATCTTGTCAACATCGTTCTTCAATTCTGGTGCCCAGAACTGGACATGGTCTTCCAGGGGTGGTCTGTCTGTCCAAGGCAGAATAGAGTGAGGTTATCACTTCCCTTAATCTAGATGCGAGACTTCTCACGAGTTCAGCCTTGCTGAAGCAGGATTTGCCCCACATCCTAAACGAGGAAACAAGCTGGTGGGTTTCCTGCGGGGCATGGGTTTCTCCTGAGCCAAAGCATTGCTCCCTCTAGCTCCATGCTGCCAACACTGGCTGGCAGCATTTCTCCGCTGCTTTTCCTTATCGCGAAGAAGTCCGATCTTTTGAGGAAAGTCCGTTTGTTGCAAGGCCTCCCAACCAACTGGATTGACCCCTACTCCTGTTCCGCTGCTTCTCGGGGCCTCCCTTGTTGTTTTCTCCCCCTCCAGGGCTCCTCGTGGTGAATGAATTGTGAATAGCTTTAATTGTGAGGCCGGAGCTGGCCCTGGAGTCTGGACCCCGGCCACGCAAGGGCTGGGCTTCCCCAGCTGTCACTGTCTGTGGCACCAAGGCCCTCCTCCCTCCGTCCCTCCGCTTGGATCCAGTAGCACCTTTGGCCTCCCAGGAGAAAACAACGCCTGAGTCTCCGTCCGGAAGAGGCCTGGGGAGAGGCAGAGATCGGACTCTTGCGGACACTGACCTCTCCTCTCCCAGGTACTGGACACACCACATGGGGAATGGGAATGAGCGAGCTGTGGGCTGTTTTCTCCCCCCCAGGGAAATCTGGGGCTGCCTCTGACATTTGGGAAATGTTGGGTTTAATGGAGTGGGAGGCGGGAGGGGCTTTTATGTATTTATTTCGGACAGCAGAGACCCACAGGCAAGGACGGAACAGGATCCAGCCCACATTGGATCCCTCCTTTAAGAAATCCACACCAAACGTCCAGACTGTTGCTGTTTCCACGCAGCATTCAAGCTTCAACCCAGCAAATCCAGCTGGAGGTGATATAGGCGGTTTGGGGAGGGGCGGGGTTCTTGCACAACCATCTCGCTTCCCTGAAAAGATTGGACTGTTTTCGCAAGAAGGAAGGAAAGGGATCGGGCGTGACAGGCTGGGAAGCGGGCGATAACTCCGCTGGGATAGCACCGTCGGCAGAGCGGGAGACGCTTCATCTCAGGGTCATGGGTTCGAGTTCCACGTTGGGCAGAAAGTTCCTACATTGTAGGGGGTTGGGCTTGATGACCCTCATGACCCCTTCCAAGTCCACAATTCTGTGGCAGCACCTAAACTTTGGAACTCCCTGCCTGTTGATACCTTTTTGCCGCCCTCTTTTTGGCTAAACTACTTTTCTTTAGTCAAGACTACCCAGCTGTTTAGAAAGTTGAGGCAAATCTTAATCTCTTTTCAGTCTATTGTTATTTTAACTTTACGAAAGCTTAGATTATTGTTGTTGTTGTTAATTTTTGTGATTGATAATGTTATTGGTTTTTTCCCCCAGTTTTCTATTTTTTATAACCTTTTTATTTGGTTTTCAAAAATATATAAATAAATAAGCAACCAACCATCAAAAAGCAGTACAAAATCCAAATATTGAGATTACTCTGAATCTCCTGACTTCCCCCCCCCCCCATCCCTTCCTTGGGTCCTTTTGATTCTATTTTCAACTGCTTATCAATGCTTCTCCAATTTTTCATCTTCCTAAGTTACTACCTATGCCTTCTGTTACATTACAAGTGTATTTAAAACCCTGCTAATGTTTTGACCTGTTTACAATTATTTTGTATATACGTTATAAACATTTCCCACTCTTTTTTTAAATTTCTTGTCTTCTTGATTCCCGAGTTTCCCAGTTAATTTTGCCATTTCGGCTTAGTCCACCAACTTAATGTTTTTGTTTTAGCTCTTTTGTAAACTGCTCTGAGAGATTCCCCCAACCCCCAATAAACTGATGGGTAATTGTTAGGAAATAAATAAGTCACTCTTGTTCTGCTGCAATGTCCCCACAAATGAATCAGGATGAATTGCTCAATTAGCCGGTCATTAGAGAAGAGCCCTGAGCCAGGATGTGGACCTCTTGTTCTGCCATTGAGCCCCCAAGAGAAATATTCTAGTCATCATGATTCTGCATAATGGTCACTTTCCCCCGCAAAAAAAATGAAATCGGAAGCTGCCCCAGAGTGAGTCAGAGTGTAGAGTCTGTATAGCCCCATATTGTCCGCACTGACTGGCAGAAGCTCTCCAGGGTTTCACACAGCTCTGCAGACTTGGAGATGTGGAGCCTTCTGCATGCAAAGCAGATGCTCCTAGCAAGAAAGAATCTAGTCCTCATGAAGGTCAGTTCCATCCCTTTAACATGGACACTGGTACCAGAGCCTGCAATAAACCCAGATGCCAACTTTGCTGCCACATACACCCGGACAACACCATTACTGGCCCCAACAACATCCAACATACCATCTCAGGACTATTTAATTGCTCGTCTTCTAACATTGTGTATGCCATCAAATGCCAACAGTGCCCTTCAGCTCTCTATATTGGACAAACAGGCCAAACCCTACGCCAAAGGATAAATGGACATAAATCTGACATCAGGAACCACAAGACAGAGAAACCGGTAGGAGAACACTTCAATCTCCCAGGGCATTCTATACAAGATCTCAAAGCAGCTGTTTTATTACAGAAAAATTTCAGGAACAGACTGGAAAGAGAAGTTTCAGAATTGGAACTCATTACCAAGCTTAAAACCATGGAGCCACCTGGGATGAACAAAGACATTGGATTCTTATCTCATTATGCATGATCAAGCTTTCTTTAGCGCCTCAGCCCTTGCTTTCCCCCCCGCAGGACCAATTGCAGTCATCAGCAGTCGTTAACAACCATCTACAGGTTTACCACTCCCATCAGCCCATCACCCATTCCCACCCACCACCCACCCACCCTCTGTATATACATAAGGGACTGACTTCTGTTTCAAGTGTATCTGAAGAAGTGTGCATGCACACGAAAGCTCATACCAAAATAAAAACTTAGTTGGTCTTTTAGGTGCTACTGAAGGAATTTTTTTTATTTTCCATCCCTTTATTGTTAGACTTCCCTGTGCGGGGATCATTTCATTCTCTCGCAGACTTACTGAGATTCTCTCAGCGATGCTTAAATGTGTCTTTGCAGCTGTTAGAGGGGACTGCGAAGACTTTTTGACACGTGGCTTAACTCTGGAAAGGCAGCGCACAAGGAAATGAGAAAGAGGAGAGTCTCCACACCAATTGATGCAAAGTTTTGAGTGGCACTCGAGGAGCCTTGCGATAGAAAGCATCTCTTTGAATTTATTCTTCTCCAGCCCCAGCCCCCCCCCCAAATTCCCTTACAGCTTCTCCTCCATCTGCTGACCCTGACCACGTCTCCATGGATCTGAAACACGTCCCCGACCCACGAGAGCAGGCCTGGTATTTGGGGCTAATGGCCCCCAACATCAAAGGCCCCAGCTTCGCCTGGCTGGACCCCTCCCGCCTCTACTGCCACCCACAGGTAAGGGAGGCTGCGGACAACTTCTGGGGCAGGAGGTTGACCTTTGTATCTGATGGACTGCAGGATAGCTCAGTCGGGTAGAGCAGGAGACTCTTCATCTCAGGGTTGCGGGTTTGAGCCCCACTTTGCGCTGCAGGGGGTTGGACTAGATGACCCACAGAACCCTTTCCAACTCTACAGAGTCTGTTATCAGGAGTTGAGATTACAGTGGGGGGGGGAGTGGAAGTGAATGGACAGAAGTAGATTTTTGTAAGGTGAGAGCCTGGTGTGGGACTGGGCCTCTCTCAGGTGGGAGAGGATAAGAGGTAATGCGGTGTAGTGGTTAGAGCACTGGGACCTGGGAGGGACCAGGGCTCAAATCCCCTCTCAGCCATGAAACTCTCCCTGGGTGTGACTCTCAGCCTAACCTACCTCACAGGGCTGTTGTCAGGGCTTGATTAACCATTAAACAAAATAAGCCTGTGCTTAGGGCAGGGGTAGGCAAACTAAGGCCTGGGGGCCGGATCCGGCCCAATCGCCTTCTCAATCTGGCCCACGGATGGTCCGGGAATCAACGTGTTTTTACATGAGTAGAACATGTGCTTTTATTCAAAATGCATCTCTGGGTTATTTGTGGGCCATAGGAATTTGTTCATCTCCGCTTCCCCCAGAATAAATGAAAAAAGGCTCCCAGAATAAATGAAAAAATGACACACTCACACTAACAACAACAAAATAGTATTAATAGAGATTTCCCTCCCTTTATTTATTTATTTATTTATTTATTTATTTATTTATTTCATATTACACGTTAGTTACTGTACAATTTCAGTACTGTACATAACTTATATTATATTAAATATACGGATTCCCCACATCTAGCCCTACACCCTATTCACTATTTATCCAAATACCCATGTGACGTCCCACTTGCACGAGGTCCTTCTCGCTACATTAAAACTCTATCATTGTGTTCGTATTTATTCATCACACTAATCAATCCTCTATTCTAGAATCAGTGCATTTTAGCTTAATGAACTCAATCAATACTTATCCAAAGATTTCCATCGAAGTAATATTGTACAATATATTATTCAATGCCCTTCCATTCCTTTCTTAATTCTTGTTTTGATTGCATTCTAATCGACGCTGTCATCTTGGCTAGTTCGATATATTTGCAGAATTTAAGTTGCCACTGACATTGAGGGAGTCTTCTCACCCTTCCAGTTTTTGGCCACAAGTACTCTTGCGGCCGCTGTTGTGTATAATAATAATAATAATAATAATAATAATAATAATAATAATAATAATTTATTATTTATACCCCGCCCATCTGGCCGGGTCTCCCCAGCCACTCTGGGCGGCTTCCAACAGAAGAATAAAACACAATAATCTATTAAACATTAAAAGCCTCCCTGAACAGGGCTGCCTTCAGATGTCTTCTAAAAGTCTGGTAATTGTTTTTCTCTTTGACATCTGTTGGGAGGGCGTTCCACAGGGCGGGCGCCACCACCGAGAAGGCCCTCTGCCTAGTTCCCTGCAACTTGGCTTCTCGCAACGAGGGAACCGCCAGAAGGCCCTCGGTGCTGGACCTCAGTGTCCGGGCAGAATGATGGAGGTGGAGACGCTCCTTCAGGTATACTGGACCGAGGCCATTTAGGGCTTTAAAGGTCAGCACCAACACTTTGAACTGTGCTCGGAAATGTACTGGGAGCCAATGTAGATCTTTCAAGACCGGTGTTATGTGGTCTCGGCGGCCACTCCCAGTCACCAGTCTAGCTGCCGCATTCTGGATTAGTTGTAGTTTCCGGGTCACCTTCAAAGGTAGCCCCACATAGAGCGCATTGCAGTAGTGCAAGCGAGAGATATAAAAAGACGCTGACCTTGTCTTTAGGGATATAGTAATAATAGAGATTAATGATACACATTAATACTGTATTGGGAATACACAGAATTAGAATGGTAACTGGAAGCTCCCGTTAGTAGGGAAGCTCCCCCAATCACTCTCCCTTCCTCTCTGATCTCGCCAGGCCTTGCAGGACTGCGTGGAAGATCTCCTGAAAACCTTTCGGGGCGACCCCATCGACCTGGTTGCTGGCATTGACGCAATGGGCTTCATCCTAGGTGAGTCGGGGGCCAGGCTTGGCCAGGGAGCAAAGAGCAAGGCAGAAGCAATCCAGGGGATAGAGATGCAGTGGAGAGTTAAACTGTGGAACTCCCTGCCACAGGATGTCCACTGCCCTGGGTGGCTTTAAAAGTGGGTTGGGCAAAGCCACAGAGGAGGAGAGGGCTAAGATAAGATAATATTTAATGTCATTGTCCCCGAAATTACTCGGTTGCTACATCCACTCAGATAAAGCATTCAGCATAACCCAAAATTACTACAAGACCTCATCAAAAACAGTAAATACGATACAAAATAACAAGTAAAATAAGATGACTTCAAAGCCCAGACTTTCCATTTAAGGCCAAAATTGCTCTAGAGAAGAAACTGTTCCTGAGACGGCTCGTTCTTGCCTGCATTGTTCTATATCTCCGTCCCGATGGCAGGAGCTGAAAGAAATGGTGACCAGGGTGCGTTGGATCTCTTGATATATCTAGTGCTTTTCTATGGCACCTGGTGGTATAGATTTGTTCTAAGGTGGAGAGTGAGCAGCCAATAATGCTCTCTGCTGTTTTAATAATTCTACACAGCCCTGCTCTGTCCTGGGAAGTACAGCTTCCGTACCACACACATAAACCGTACGTGAGCACGCTCTGTATGGCACAGGGATAGAAGGCAAGCAGCAGCTTTTGTGGAAGATGGTTTTTCCTTAGAATTCTCAAAAAGTACAGTCTCTGCTGCGCCTTCTTCACAAGCCCCCTTGTATTAACACTCCAGGACAGATCCTCCTGTAACTCAATGCCTAGAAATCTAAAGGTTGTTACCCTCTCCACACAGATTCCGTCAATCAAAAGTGGCTGGACCTCGTTCTTCTGTCTCCTAAAGTCCACCACAAGCTCCTTTGTTTTCTTTGTATTTATGAGCAAGTTATTGACTCTGCACCACTCTGTCAGCCGCTCCACCTCATCTCTATAGTCCCTTTCACCCTCCTTATCAGAGATGAGCCCGATCACGGTTGTGTCATCTGCAAATTTGACAACCCTATTACTAGGCTATCGGTGGCTCCTAGACACAATGGCTGTGCTGTGGGCTCCATAGTCAAAGGCAAGAATGCTTCTGAAAAATCAGTTGCTGGAAACTGCAGGAAGGGAGAGGGGAGAGGGCTCCTGGGCTCAGATTTCCCTTGCAAGTTTCCCTTTGGGACATTGAAATGAGGCTGCACTTTAAATTTTAATACTGTATTTTGATCTGTATTTTAATTAATTGTTTTTATGTTTTATTGTGGTTCTGTTGGTGTCAGCCGCCCTGAGCCCGGTTTTTGACTGGGAAGGGCGGGGTATAAATAAAATTTATTATTATTATTATTATTATTATTATTATTATTATTATTATTATCTGGTTGGGAGAGCAGGATGGGTCCCCTTTGGCCTGATCCAGCAAGACTCCTCTGTTGTTCTCATGTTCCTAAAAATGCCTCTGAGCACACGCAGAGGGCATTCCCTCTATTCTGCATTCCCAACATGATGGCAAAGGACTCTGGAGTATTTCCCAAGCAGGATTGAACCCTGCAAATAAGTTTGATGAAAACAAAATGAATAGATTTGGGGCTGGGGATAGGGAGGGCATGGCGCGATATCTCACGATTCAGGTGGGCATCCCTTTTGCCCTTCTCAACTCGCCCTCAGGCGCTGCCATCGCCCACACCCTCCAGAAGGGCTTTTTGGCCATACGGAAAGCTGGGCACCTGTGCGTGAAAACCCTCTCGAAGCATTACAAGGACTACCAGGGTCGCGAGAAGGTGATGGAGATGCGGGCTGATGCCATCTCGCCAGGTGAGCAGAGATAATAATAATAATAATAATAATTTTATTATTTATACCCCACTCCACCCATCTGGCTGGGTTTCCCCAGTCACTCTGGGTGGCTTCCAGTACACATAAAAACATAATTAAACGTCAAACATTAGAAACTTCCTGAAATTATTATTATTATTATTATTATTATTATTATTATTATTATTATTTCCCCTTGTCCAGATCTCCCTCCCCAAAGGAACTGATGTCTACACACAGAGAGACAGGATCAGGGCTGGGTACCCATCCCCACTGACCACTGAGCATGCTGGCCACTGGGATCGACAGGAGCTGGGATCCATCTACGCCCTCCTCCGTCGGAGGCAGTAAATGCCTTTGCAGGCTGAGGAGGGAGAGTGTTGCAGTTGCCCTGAGTGCCTCCCTGTGGGCAGAGTCTTCTGTTGCACTTATAAATACAAATTAATGGAGGTGAAGGCTATAAATGGCTAATGGGAGGCAGAAACCCCTCTGGATAACAGGAGGGAAGAGGGGTCTTGAGCTCAGCTCCTGCTTAGGGGCATCTCTCTGGGGCACTTGGTTGGCCCCTGGGAGAAGGCTGGACTCAATGGGCCACTCGCCTGATCCATCCAAGTTCTTCTTATGGAGGTCTATTGGCATTGCAGAACCTCCATGCCCAGCAGCAGTCTATCTGCGAATATAGACACTGGAGAATTGCGCTCAGGTCCAGCTTGTGGGCTTCCCATTGGGTAGGGTTGCCATATTTCTAGAAGTAAAACTCAGGACACAAAAGATATTGAGATTTTTTTTCCGGGAAACTCAAAGCAATGGAGCTTTTTCTGGGAAAAGAAACTCAAAAGTTGTTGGCAATCAACCTCAAAATCCCAAAATTTTCCCGATTTCCCGAAATTCCCCCCAGATGCTCTTTTTGCCATGTGGCAGGCCCCTTGGGCCTGATCCAGCACTACAGGGCTCTTCTGAGGTTTCCTAGCTATGCTCCAGATCCACATTTATTTATTTATTTTTAAGATCACAGGTGAGGAACGGGGTGGGGTGGAACTTGGCACACTAACCCCACCTTGCCCTCTGCCCCCTTTCTGACCAGGCCTTCGCGTCTTGCTGGTGGACCAGTGGGTCGAGACCGGGGGCACCATGCGGGGCGCCATCCACCTGGTGGAGGAACAAGGCGGCCTAGTGGCAGGTGGGTCAGGGAGCAGCAGGCAGCCGGAGCTCAAGAGAGCTGCGGCGGATGGGTGGGCAGAGCCTCCAGCTGCAGGAGCAGTCTACCCTGGCTCTGAAGCTGCCTTTCCCCCAACCTGCCTGCAGGCATCGCTGCCATCTGCGTGGAGGACAGCGAGGGTGGGCTCTGGCTGAAAGACCGCTACAAGTGGGCACACTGCGTGCCCCCCCAACTGATGCCCCAGTTCAACGCTCACCGGCTGGACTCCTTCCACGCCTTCAACTCCAACCAAGGACCGCAGTAGTGGGGAAGGCACACAGGTAAATGCACGCCCCCCAAGGCACCCCGCAGAGACCCATGGCATCCCAAGAAAGGCAAGCTCCGCCTGCTTCCCGGGTCATAAACCTCCAGGATCCTGCAAGCGTGTGACTCAGAGACCAGTTTGGGAATCTTGCCTCCATGCCTTCCAGCTTATCTGGCACTCCATCAGAAAAATGTTCCTTCTCCGTATTCTTCTGCCCCAGTGTAGTTAATAAACCACCCGCTGAATCGATGAAACTTAGATTCCTAGTTCGGAGGGACCCCCGAGGGTCATCCAGCGTTGATGTCTTGTACGAAGTGCTCCATGTTGCATTAAAAAAAAAGCAATGAGGTCTTGGGCGGAGGACATGAGGGGCACAGAAACTCGGGTCACTTTTAAAAGAGGGGAGAGGGGGATGTTGTGGGGAGAGGAGGGTGTCATAGAATTGTAGAGCTGGAAGGGACACCAAGGGTCATCTAGTCCAACCCCCTGCATGGTCCTGGGGCCACACAGAGATGCCTGGAGGGCCGCAGTTCCCCCCCCCCCAGCAGTAAAACATGAAATTAAGTATTGGACAATATGAGGGGGTCGTGCTCAACCAGGTTCTACTCAAAGACACACTGGAATTGAATGGACCTAAGTTAGTCACACCTGTTCTCGTTGGAAGATTCAGGAATGGTAAAAGAAATAATAATAATAATAATAATAATAATAATAATAATAATAATAATAATTTATTTATACCCCAGCCACTCTGGGTGGCTCCCAACCGAATACTGTATTAAAAACACAATACAGCATTAAACATTTAAAGACTTCCCTAACAGGGCTGCCTTCAGATGTCTTTTAAAAGTCAGATAGTTGTTTATTTCCTTGACATCTGATGGGAGGACGTTCCACAGGGCAGGCGCCACCACCGAGAAGGTCCTCTGCCTGGTTCCCTGTAACCTCACTTCTCAGGGAGGGAACTGCCAGAAGACCCTCCTTGGAGCTGGACCCGTGTCCGGGCTGAACGATGGGGGAGGAGACGCTCCTTCAGGTATACTGGGCTGAGGCCATTTAGGGCTTTAAAGGTCAGCACCAACACTTTGAATTGTGCTTGGAAACATACTGGGAGCCAAAGTAGGTCTTTCAGGACCGGTGTTACGTGGTCTCAGCAGCTGCTCCCAGTCACCAGTCTAGCTGCCGCATTCTGGATTAGTTGTAGTTTCCGGGTCACCTTCAAAGGTAGCCCCACGTAGAGCGCATTGCAGTAGTCCAAGCGAGAGATAACTAGAGCATGCACCACTCTGGCTAGACAGTCTGCGGGCAGGTAGGGTCTCAGCCTGCGTACCAGATGGAGCTGATAGACAGCTGCCCTGGACACAGAATTGACCTGCGCCTCCATGGACAGCTGTGAGTCCAAAATGACTCCCAGGCTGCGCACCTGGTCCTTCAGGAGCACAGTTGCCCCATTCAGGACCAGGGAGAAGCCTTTCACACAGCACAGGGTTAAACTGTGGAACTCCCTGCCACAAGAGGCAGGGATGGCCACCAAACTAGATGGCTTTAAAAGAAGATTGGAGAAATACATGGAGGAGGAGGAGAGGGCTATTGATGGCTACTGGAGGCATCAATTCTTCTGAATCTCAGTTACTGGAAACCAGGGGAAGGGAGAGTGTGCACAGTCTTGGGTTCAAATCTTGCTGGTTGGTTTCCCTTTGAGGCATCTGGTTGGCCACTGTGGGAACAGGATGCTGGGCTAGATGGGCCCCTGGCCTGATCCAGCAGACTCCGCTGACATCCCTAGGGAACCTCCAGGTTTAGAGGCAATCTATCTCGATTGGTCAGGCTCCTAGGGGAAGAGGACGCTGGGCTCAATCACATTCCTTGGAGCCTAAACACTCTTTGCCTCGTGGCCTGTCACTTGGACCCCAGAAAGTCCCCCACAAGGCAATGTGGCCCCCCCAGGCTGAAATGACACCCCACTGCTGGCCAACCCCATCAACGCACATTCAAGGCAACAGTTAGAAAAAGCACAACATTTCAACTTTTATTACGACTGAATGCGATTCGTACCAGGAGACCAGAGGCGCTTTGGTTAATGGATTGCTGTCTGCAACAGGTTTTTTGGGGCAGGGGACAAGGGGGTCTTTATGCCCAATGGGGTGGGACATGTCCCATGACACCAGAACCAGGGGCTATCTTACATGTCCTGGTACAGGAATCGATGTCACCAACAGGAAACTGTTGTGGCAAAGGAAAACCATGGAATGTAGACATGAAGTCGAGGTGATTTTCCAATCCCTTCACAGGGGCCTCTAAGATTCTCTTCCTGGGCTGCCCCACAAGAAGCCACGAGGGCAGAAACATTTGGGGGCAGAAAAAAAAACAGACCAGCTTCATCCAGGGAAGAGGATCAATTGTAGAGTTGGAAGGGGCCCCCAAGAGTCATCTAGTCCAACCCCCTCCAATACAGGAATCACATACTGCTCAGCGGTTAGAGCACCTGCTTTTTGCATGGAAAATATCCCAGGCTCAGTCCATGGCAGCAAGCTCTGGTGGGGCTGGGAAGGTCTTCTGCCTGGAATCCCGGAGAGCCACTGCTGCCGGTCAGTGCAGACAATACTGAGCTAGATGGACCGATGGCTTGACTTAGGTTGTGATGGCAATCTGTTCTTTTCTTTAAAATTTTTTTTTGAAAAATTAAAAAAAAAACAGCAACACTTTTCTTTGGTATAGAAATAAGTTCAGTGCAAACATTCAGGCCGGTGAAATTCCTTCCCCCATCTGTACGGCTCGTGTCACTGGCAACATTTCGCTCTCCGGCGCTTCTCGGTGTTCAGGTACAGGTCCCGCTCGTCGCTGTGGATCCCTGAAAGAGGCAGAGCAAAAAAATCCTGAAAAACCTCAGCCTCTGTGAGCAAAACAAGTTTCTAGTCCTTGTGATGGTACAGGCAAAACCAGGCAAGCATTGCCAGAGGGGGGGGGGCTGGAGCAGATTTCAGAGGCGTTCCTATTATTAAATTTAAAAACTGCTTCATGGCATGAAGCCATCAGAGGAGTGTGCAGGATAAAAACAAAACAAATGGATAATAATGATAATAATAATAATAATAATAATAATAATAATAATAATAATAATAATAATAATAAATACTTTATTGTCACTGTACCACTTAGAATCATAGAATCACAGAGTTGGAAGAGACCACAAGGGCCATCCAGTCCAACCCCCTGCCAAGCAGGAAACACCATCAAAGCATTCTTGACATATGCCTCTCAAACTTCTGCTTAAAGACCTCCAAAGAAGGAGACTCCACCACACGCCTTGGTAGCAAATTCCACTGCCGAACAGCTCTTACTGTCAGGAAGTTCTTCCTAATGTTTAGGTGGAATCTTCTTTCTTGTAGTTTGAATCCATTGCTCCGTGTCCGCTTCTCTGGAGCAGCAGAAAACAATCTTTCTCCCTCCTCCATATGACATCCTTTCATATATTTGAACATGGCTATCATATCACCCCTTAACCTTCTCTTCTCCAGTCTAAACATACCCAGCTCCCTAAGCCGTTCCTCATAAGGAGGAACGGCTCACTTGTTTAATCTCACTTGTTTACAGTGAGATTAAACGAGCCCCACATCCCCCCCCTGCAATCTCTCAATCTTGTTTTTATCCTGCACACTCCTCTGATGGCTTCATGCCATGAAGCAGTTTTTAAATTTGTCTAATAATAGGAAATCTGCTCCAGCCCCCTCTCACAAACTCTAAGCCTTGCAACAAACCCTGAAAACTAACCACATCTCTACCAATCATTTAATAATAATAATAAAATGCCGATGTGCAATTAATAGGCAGTGCAAATAAACTTTGCGGCAGATCATGCAAATTTGCTTGGCTTGCAGAACTGTGGATCGCTGGGAAGAGGCGGCTGTAACCTTGGCTACACTGAGCCCTCCCCCCCAATCCCATTCTCATTGGCTAAAAACTCTGCCTGTCACCGTCCATCAGCAGAGCCGTGTGTTTACTGAAAGACCACAGAAGAGCAGGGAAGCTTCCCGAGAATCCTCAGTCTCTACGAAGGAAACAAGTTTCTAGTCCTTATGAAGATGCAGTGAAAAACATGGGGCCAGAGAGGGGACTTGAGAGTTTTTTACGGTATATCCTGTCCGTGTTTTAATTTGTGTAAGCTGCCTTGAGTTCCTGCTTTGGAAAAAGCAGAATATATACCCTAAAATATTATTATTTAACAAGTTTAGAAACTGCTTTATAGCACAGCCCTCACAGATTAAAAAACCAGCTGCAGCAGCACAAGACACCAGCTCTAAAAACAGAGCAACTTCAATGAACCAAAAAAACCACAGCAGAAACATCTCTACAAATTATTTTCAAACATGGTAATTTTTGCAATAATAAATCATCCTTAGATTTATTGGTATCCTGTCTTTTCCCCTGGACTGCGGCTCATGGCAGCTTACACAAATTAAAGCGAGGCAGACGAAATGCAAAAACAGAACCAAAACACAACAAACCAATCTATTAAAATGCAGGTAATAAAAACAAGACAGGCGGTGCAATGACTTTTGCAACAGTTGGTGGAGATCTGCTCAGCTTGCAGAACTTTTGCCGACGGAAGGATGCGGCTTTTCCCCAGTGCAGAATTTATACCGAAATTCTGCACAATGTTTTTGTTGCTTAAGTGTTGAATATACAGTACACAGTTCCGTTTACAAAGGTCCGGATAGCGCCAAGCTGGCTCTGTGGCTGAAGTGGGGCTGCTTCCGTGGAAACGGGGGGGCTGTTTGAAGCCCTCCCTCCCCCCCCGTTATGGGGCCGGCTGGACTTGTGCGGCGAGGGGGACACTTACGCACGACGTCACCGATCCTTCTTGCGCTGCTCCTCTCCAGCTCCGCCATCACGCTCCCCTCAAAGGTCAGCGCTGCCACCCGGAAAAAGAATTCCCGGACATTCTCACCTGCAGAGAGAGGAGGGGGCAGTGGGGGGGGGATACCATTTCCTTAAAACACCATAGACCACCCTCTCCTCCTCCATAAATTTGCCTGATCCTCTTTTAAAGCCCGTTAAGTTGCGGGCCATCAGTGTCTCCTGTGGAACTGAGTTCCGCAGGTTAACCTGGCACTGCATTCATAAATCTTCTCTTTTAACTGTCCCGAATTTACCAATATGAAGACCCTCCTGCTGGAGGTCTCAGGGCAGTTCACAGAAAAGATCACAATATATAAAATCAAAACATTCACAATATATAAAATCAAAACAAAAACACGGCCCCGCAAAAGAGCCATGTTTTAAAAGGGTTTAGGATGTCAATCAGATCAATCAGAACTTTTTTCCTGGCACCTAAAGGTGTATAATGAAGGCACCAGGCGAACTTCCCTGGGGAGAGCATTCCACAGTCAGGGAGCCACTGCAGAAAAGGCCCTGTTCTTGTGTTGCCACCCTCCGGACCTCTCAAGAAGGAGGCACACAGAGGCAGCTTATTATGGTAAGCCTGTAAGCAGGATCCGAGCACAAGGGCAACTCTCCCTTCCTGCAGCCTGCAGCCTCAGGTATTCAGAAGAGAAACTTACCTGTGAGCGAGGAGACAGCCCAATATTCGGCCTCCATTTCCTTGGCCACCTTGAGAGCATCCTTCTCGATGAGGCTGTACTGTGACGGAGACTGTGAGAGGGGGAGGGAAGGGCTCAGGAGGGAGGGAAGGGGTTCAGCGACAAAAGCTCCAGGAACCCAGCTAGAAGCGCTTCTTCCCTGCCTCTGCTTCCTTCCGTGGTAAGTTTCATATTGGAAGCTGCTTGGGGCAGAGAACTACCCCTTTGTAAAGCACAAAGATGGCGCCTGTGGCTGAGAGAGTATAAGGTTTGTGGAAGTGTCCTCTTTCCCTGCCCCCTTAATGATAAAGAATAGGGCTGGATTTGGCTGGATCCTGAACCGGGCTGATCCAACGGGATCCAGGTTTCGATCAAGTTGCCAGGATCACCCTGGGAGCAAAGTGGGGTTTGTCAGGGGGAGAGGCAAGCCAGGGGGGCAGGAAGAAGACGCTTTGGCTGTGCCTGTTATCTATAGGCCCTCGTGAAGAACCTCAATGAATCAGTAGCCCCATCCCCCAGGGCATCATGGAATTGTGGAAGGGACCCCAGAGGTCATCCAGCCCAACCCCCTGCCATGCAAATTATCCCGGGCTCTGCGTAGCTTCAATGAATGAGCCCTGAACGGAGTTGGCGGGAGACGCCTTCTGAATGAGGCAGAGGGACCTGCAGGGAGGTGGGGCAGGCAGGATACAGCCCGCCCTCTCTCTCCCTCTCTCTTTTTCTCCCCAACTTACGCTGAGATCTTTCTTGGTGCCGACGAGGAAGAGGATAGCGCTGGATGGGTCGTTCTCCTTCAGGGCATCAGCCAGCCACTGCCTGGAACAGGTTGAGCAGAGAGAGAAATCGGGGGGTGGAATTTATCGCTGCGACTATTCATTCCCTTATCTTTCTATTGCACTGATATCCTAGGAGCTCCAGGGGGCGTGCAGAGTTCTGCTGCTCCCTGTTTTATCCTCCCAACGACCTTGCGAGGTAGGAGAGAGAATGAGAGGCAGCGCAGGAATCGCAGCAGGATAAACACGGGTGCAATTTGGCTCTGGAATCAATGTTGAGTCAGGGGCTAAATCCGGCACAGCTCACAGCCACGCACACACACACACCGGAGGGCGAACTTGGCAGGTGACTCACCTGGTGTGGCCCAGGGATGCCACATCGTTCAGGTCAAAGACGATGATGATGGCTGCGGAGAGGCGGGGAGAGTTGCAGAGCTGAGGTCACGGAGGAGAAAAGGGGACCCCCTCCTGAGCCCCCCCCAACATTAGACAGTTCATGGTCGGGAGGAAAGGGAGGGCTTAGATGTTCTTGAGATGGTAAATTCTGACAAATGCTGGACGGGGCACTTTCAACCAGAGGCCCCAAAGGGAAGCACAACAAAATAACAAGAAATATTCATCGGCGCGCACGCACGTCCGTCCGTCCGTCCCCCCCCACGGATGGGACCCCCAGTGGTCACAAAAGAGGGCTCCTTTCTGCAGTTTTTCACCACCCACGGAGAACGCCAAGAGGAACCCAGTTTTTCACTTTCAAATGTAGCTCGCTTATCCTTGCAGGGAAGCCCCGGTAAGGTGCTAGTCCTCAAGGCTGCTTGCCCACCTGTTAGCTGTGTTCCAGGGAGCTACCTGCTGCAAAGAGAGACACAGACAGACAGACAGACAGACAGATCCTCCAGCCCCTGATAATCACACCGTCTCACCTTGAGCTCCACGGTAGTAGGTGGAGGCGATGCATTTAAAGCGTTCCTGGCCGGCCGTGTCCCACCTGGCAGGGAGGGAGGGAAGGCGTTAGGCTGCGGGTGCATAGCGGGGATGACTGAGGAAGGGGGGAGGAGGCCAAGGGAGGGGTCCCCCCGCAGGACGGACAGGTTGGGTAGCTGGGTGGGTGGGTTGCAGGTACTCACAGCTGCAGGCTGAAGGGGACCCCCAGCACCTCAAACCGCTCCATCTCAAAGTCCACCCCAATGGTGGCTTTGTAGTTCTTGTCAAAAGTGTCTTTGCAAAAGCTGAGGATAAGGAAAGAGAGAGAATCATAGAATCCTAGAGTTGGAAGAGACCACAAGGGCCATCCAGTCCAACTCCCTGCCAAGAAGGAAACACCATCAATGCATTCTTGACATATGCCTGTCAAGCCTCTGCTTAAAGACCTCCAGAGAAGGAGACTCCACCACACTCCTTGGCAGCAAATTCCACTGCCAAACAGCTCTTACTGTCAGGAAGTTCTTCCTAATGTTGAGGTGGAATCTTCTTTCTTGTAGTTTGAATCCATTGCTCCGTGTCCGCTTCTCCGGAGCAGCAGAAAACAACCTTTCTCCCTCCTCTATATGGCATCCTTTGATATATTTGAACATGGCTATCATATCACCCCTTAACCTTCTCTTCTCCGGGCTAAACATACCCAGCTCCCTAAGCCGTTCCTCATAACGCATCGTTTCCAGGCCTTTGACCATTTTGGTTGCCCTCTTCTGGACACGTTCCAGCTTGTCTGTATCCTTCTTGAACTGTGGTGCCCAGAACTGGACACAGTACTCCAGGTGAGGTCTGACCAGAGCAGAATACAGTGGTACTATTACTTCCCTTGATCTAGATGCTATACTCCTATTGATGCAGCCCAGAATTGCATTGGCTTTTTTAGCTGCTGCATCACACTGTTGACTCATGTCAAGTTTGTGGTCTACCAAGACTCCTAGATCCTTTTCACATGTACTGCTGTCAAGCCAGGTGTCACCCATCTTGTATTTGTGCCTTTCATTCCCCCCTCCCCAAGTGTAGTACTTTACATTTCTCCTTGTTAAAATTCATCTTGTTTGCTTTGGCCCAGTTGTCTAATCTGTTAAGGTCATTCTGAAGTGTGATCCTGTCCTCTGGGGTATTAGCTACCCCTCCCAATTTGGTGTCGTCTGCAAACTTGCTCAGGATGCCCTCAAGCCCATCATCCAAGTCATTGATAAAGATGTTGAATAAGATTGGGCCCAAGACAGAGGGAGGGGGAGAGAGAGAGAGAGAGAGAGAGAGGGAGGGAGGGAGGGAGGGAGGGAGGGAAAGGGGGGTCAAGGGGGAGGGGGTTGGCTTCTGCATCAACCTCTTCCTGCTCAAGATTTGCAAATGGAGGGGGTGCTTCTCTGCTCCCCCTCCCCCCACCCCCACGGAAAAACAGCAACCTTTGCACAGTTCTGAGAAACATTTGCAGCCAGGCAAAGACACCCAAGGAGGGTCGGGGTGGGGGTGGGGAGTACCAACAGCCAGAAGTCACAGGCATAAAGGGACTTGGGTCAAATCCACACTTTACATTTAAAGCGCTCTAACCAGTCGTGGGGCACCCTGGGTATTGCCGTTCGTTCAGGGCGCTGAACTCGCTGAGCTAGTTTCCTGCACCCTGAGCAAACTACAATTCCCAGGATTCTCCAAGACCTGGGCCCCGATCCACCCGGGTATTCCCCCCCATAGTTACCGGTTGATCAGGCAGGTCTTCCCCACAGAGAGGTCACCGACTACGATGATCTTGGAAATTTTATACCTGTTGAGAAGGGGGGGAAAGGCTGAGGGAAAAGGTAACATTCCTCCTGGGGTGGTGAAAATTGGATAGAGAAGTCTTTCTCCTCCTCTCGTCATGCTATAGTGAAAGAGATTTGCACATTTAAAGACAAACGGACTCGCACTTTCTGAAACAATACGTGAACAACACAGCTGTCCTTAGAAATTCACATTTTCCGTGAATTTTGCAGTGCAGTTCTCCAGCCAAGCAAAGTGTGCAAGGATGCCAATGGTACGTATGAATGCAGGCATAAGTGAAAAATAACACATACAAGACTGCATTCTATTTGGGGAAACCGCTGTGCAAAAATATTCATCTTAGACAAAACTGCATATGAACAGGAGGAGGAATTTGCAGGGAAAGGCCGACAAATCAGCTGCGATGTTTGCATTCTGAGGGTTGGACAAGATGGGCCTTTTGGTCCTTCCTTCCAGCTCTACAATTCCATGATTCTGTGCAAGAGATTCAGGAGAGATAAAAGGAATAGACTTCTGTGCCCATAACTGATCTGTGGATTTGGCCTCTGGAGGGTCATGGCGATGGTCTTTAAAGGAGGAGACACGGGTCCCCGTAAATAGGAGCCTGGCTGCTGGATCAGGCCCAGGGGCCCAACCAGTTCAGCCTCCTGCTCTCACAGTGGCCAACCAGATGCTCCAAAGGGAAACCCACAAACAGGATTCGAACGCAAGACCCCTCTCTTTTCCAGCAACTAATATTCAGAAGCATTTACTGCCTCTGACTGTGGAGGCGGAGAAAAGTCATTCTGGCTAGGAGCCATCAATAGCCGTCTCCTCCTCCAGGAATTTGTCCAAACCTTTGTTGAAACCATCCAAGTTGGCGGGCGTCCCTGCCTCCTGTGGCAGGGAGTTCCACAGTTTAACTCTGCGCTGCATGAAGGAGGACTTCCTTTTATCCACCCCAAATCTTCCGACGTTCAGCTTCGTTCGATGTTCTCGTGCTCTAGCGTTAAATACTCACCCCACGGTCCCCGTCCTCTGGGACTGGCACATCCCAACCACTTTGGGGTGGAAGGAGGTCCTGGAATGGAGCGCGGCTCCTTTGGTGAAGCACTGGGAAGGAAAACAAGGCTGGGATGGGGCTGGGGAGAGTTACCACATTGCCACACACACACACCCCACTCTGTATGCTCATTGCAGCCCCCTAAATAGCTCTTCCAATGCAAAGATACACAAACACACAAGAAACAAATAAGTTTGTGTGCATTTTTAAAAAAAGTTTCCCCAACCACTGAGTTCACAGGCCACCTGTGTGGCCACACACACACACACACTTCAAGGTTTTTTATGCTCTTGAGCATGGGTAGGCAAACTAAGGCCCAGGGGCCAGATCTGGCCCAATCACCTTCTAAATCCGGACCGCGCATGGTCTGGGAATCAGCGTGTTTTTACATGAGTAGAATGTGTGCTTTAATTTAAAATGCATCTCTGGGTTATTTGTGGGGCATAGGAATTCGTTCATTTCCTTTTTCAAAATATAGTTTGCCCTCCCCCCCCCCCCCCAAGGTATGAGGGACAGTGGACTGGGCCCCTGCTGAAAAAGTTTGCTGACCCCTGCTCTTGAGGAATTAAAAGAGCTTTATCCCTATCAGAGCTGGACGGGATTCCTAGGGTCATCTAGTCCAACCCAGGCCAGGACACTGATTTATTTTGCGTTGTTGTCTTCCCCCTGATTTGGATCAGTGGGCCAGATGAAAAAGGCTCCAGATCATAGAATCATAGAGTTGGAAGAGACCACAAGGGCCATCCAGTCCAACCCCCGGAAAGCAGGAAACACCATCAAAGCATTCTTGACATATGCCTGTCAAGCCTCTGCTTAAAGACCTCCAAAGAAGGAGACTCCACCCCACTCCTTGGCAGCAAATCCCACTGCTGAACAGCTCTTACTGTCAGGAAGTTCTTCCTAATGTTTAGGTGGAATCTTCTTTCTTGAAGTTTGAATCCATTGCTCCGTGTCCGTGGGACACCCGGGGAATATTGCATGGGTACGGGGACTGGGGTTGAGCTAGATGACCCTGCGGGCCCCTTCCGACCCTACAGCCCTATGATTCTTTATGCGGCCTTCTCTCCAAATACAGGTCACACACCCCACTCTCTGTCCACGCACACACACAGCCCCCCAGCAAAACTTTCTCCAATCTGGTGCAAGCCCACCAAAATTCCAGCCCCCCCCCCCAGTTTGGCTGAGCCATTCCTGGCCTCCATTCTCTTTTCCTAGCAGAAATGGGGGCGAGAAATGTGCATGTCGGCAGGAAGCTAACTAGGACTGGGGAACCGTTCTCAGATCGAGGGCCACATCGTCTCCTTGGCAACCTTTCAAGGGCCGAAGATCAGTGGTGGGCGGGGCCAGAGGGGAAAGGGGTGGAGCCACAGGTGCAACAGCTTCCTGGTGCTAAAAAGTGAGATTCTGGCCCCCTAAGTGTTGCTGCTGAGCTCTGCCTGCCACCCCCTGCCTCCAAGGACTCCTGGCCCCCTTACCGGCGGCAGTTCGGCAATGACGCGGTCCCGCCTGACGGGGGCAAGGATATTCATCGTCGGGACTCGAGGTTCGACTGCAGAGCTGTCCAATATTCCCACCTGGAAGCACAGATTTTATTTCTGAAAAGTGGGCAGCGCAGGTATCCATGCCAACCCCCCCCCCTTTGCCCTTCTTCTTGGGGCAGTTTCATTTACCTGCTTTTTTTAATCATAAAGAACAGAGCCTGCTGGATCAGGCCAATGGCCCCTCCAGGCCAGTATCCTGCTTTCACAGTGGTCGACCGGGGGTCCCAAAGGGAAGCCCACAAGCAGCAACTTTCCAGTTGTTGTTCCCCAGGGCCTGGTATTCAGAGGTAGACTGTCCCTGGGCATGGAGGTTCTGCTATCACAATAGACCTCCATAAGAAGAGGCTGCTGGATCAGGCCAAGGGCCTGTCTTGTCCAGCATCCTGTTCTCACAGGGGCCGGCCAGATGCACGTTATCCATCGCGGGGGGAAATCTTCCCCAAATATTCTGCATTACCTGGTACTTGATGTTTGAGGGTCCCATTCTGGGGCCCTGATAAGACCTCCCAGAGAAATAAGGGGCTGCTGGTGGGAGCAATAGAATCCTAGATTTGTAGAGTTGGGATCCCAAGGGGACATTTAGTCCAACCCCCTGCATTGCAGGAATAGAGCTTGGAGCTTGGTCTCAACCAGACTTCCCCACACCAAAAAACAAAACAAAAAAAACACACCCCTAGAGCCCTCCAGGTGTTTGGGAAGGGCTGTGGGTCAGTGCTACAGAGCATCTGCTTTGAATGCCAACCCTCCCCCCCCCAATCTAACTGGGTACCTTTGGCTTAGGCAACATCTCTTTACCCAGACTACCTTGCAGAGTTGTCGTGAGGCTTAAAATGGGGAGGGCTGTGGCAAGCACCTTGAGCTCCCTGGGGGAATATAAATCAGGCACCCCCAAACTGCGGCCCTCCAGATGTTTTGGCCTACAACTCCCATGATCCCTAGCTAAGAGGACCAGTGGTCAGGGATGATGGGAATTGTAGTCCAAAACATCTGGAGGGCCAAAGGTTGGGGATGCCTGATATAAATAGATAAAGATTAATAAATGATGGGGCTGCACCCATTTGCCTCATTCATACAGGACAGCCTTTAGGAGCACCCATAAAACAAAACAGTGCCTTGGGTGAAGGCGTCTTGGCAGGCAGCAGGCGGGTGCAACGGAATTGCTGCAGGCCGCTAAGTTTTCCAGCCTGCGTGTACAAATTTTACAAAATAAGAAAGAAAGAAAGAAAGAAAGAAAGGGGAAAACAACCTCTTGTGAGAGATTGGATCCAGGCAGGGAGATTAGGAGGGGGAGGGAATCATAGGATGCTCCCTACTGAGTCAGATACATTGGTCAATACTAGCTCAATACTGCCTTACACTGACCGGCAGCAGCTCCTCAAGGTTTCTGATAGGAGTGCTACCTGGAGATGCTGCCAGAGCTTGAAGCCATGACCTTCTGCATGCAAAGCAGATGCTCTCCCACTGAGCTATGGCCCCTCCCTTTAAAAATAAATCAAGATTCTAGTCCTCTTGGCTCTGGATTAAAGGCTGGTTTAAATGGAGACCCAGAAGAAGTGGCCTTATGCCTTCCAAAAGATGCTCCCTACTGAGTCAAGAAGACACATTGGTCTGCCTGGCTCAGGAGTCTCTGACCGGCAGCAGCGGCTCTCCAAAGTTTCAAGGACTGCGCTGGCCGCCTTCTGGATGCAGAGCAGCTGCTCTGCCCGGGAGCCCTTCCCCTTCCCCGCCCCCCCCCATCAAAGCCGTCTGTTGTTTTTCAACTCTTCTCCTAAGCCAGGGAGGGAGCAGACATCCCGATGGCAGGCCTCAGCACCTCTCCTGGATGCGGGCAAGACGTGGCGAAGTCAGGGAGGAGGAGGAGGAGGAGGGAGAGGAGAGGGAGCCTTGTTTTTGCAGAGGGTGGGGGCGCTTGCAATGCCCTGGGCAAGGAAGGCATGCATGGCGGAGCCGGGAGTCTGGTACTCACCGCCCGCCCCGTCGCCTCTGGTCCCGCTTGCTCGCTGGAAGTATGCAGCCGGAGAGGAGGAGGAGGAGGAGGAGGGTCGCGTAACCCGATCCCCGGAAATTCCAGGGGATGCGGAGGAGGAGGAGGAGGAGACCCGGGATGGAGAGACACCCGCTCCTTCCAGGTTCGCCTGCAGACCAGACGGGGCGGGCGGAGGAGGAGGAGGCTGGGCGGGCAGCCCGCCGAGGATCTGGTCCCGGGGAAGGAAGAGGTGCGGGGACTCACGGAGACGCTCCTCTTGGTCATCCTGCCCCGCTCAAGGCGCTCTGCGTAACCTCAGAGGCGCCCTCGCCTGCTCGCCGTCCACTGGATAGGTGCGGGCGGCGGCCAACCCTCTCCTCTCCTCCGCGCCCATCCTGCATTGCTCGAGGCGCTCTGCGTAACCTCAGAGGCGCCCTTGCCGGCTCGCCGTCCACTGGATAGGTGCGGCCAACCCTCTCCTCTCCTCCGCGCCCATCCTTCATTGCTCAAGGCACTCTGCGTAACCTCAGAGGCGCCCTCGCCTTCTCGCCGTCCACTGCATAGGCGTGGGCTGCCAACCCTCTCCTCCGCGCCCATCCTGCATTGCTCAAGGCGCTCTGCGTAAGCTCAGAGGCGCCCTCGCAGGCGGCCGGGCGAGCAAATAGGTCCCGGGGCTCTGTTCACCTGCCCACCCAGCCTCGGGGTTTTTTGCCAAGCGCCCCCGCCTCTCTGGCTTCTCCCCACTCCCTCCGTGCGCCCCCTTACCTTCTGCAGGCAGGCAGGCAGGCAGGCGAGGCTCTGGCCGGAGGCATCTGCTCCCGATTAGTGACTCAGAGCCCGGCGGGGGCGGAGGCGGCGGCGAGGCGGGCGGAGGGCGAAGAAGCCGCCTTCGCAGGGAGACTCGAGGGAGGCGAGGTTTGCACTCTGCACACGCTCAGGGGCGCGCGAGATATCTCACAGTGGCTCCACAGGCGGCCCGTGGGATTCGGATTCTGGTTCAACTCAAAGCTGTTCTCCTGGCAAGACGTTTCTCTTGTCTCTCCTTCCGATTGTAAGCCCCTCGGGGCCGAGGGCTGCTCTTCCCCTTGGCTTCCTTCGCCTTGAGCGTCACGGGCGGGAAGCGAGCGATCCGGTCGAGTTTGCCTCTTCGCCTAGGCAACGAAGAGCCTGACGGGGCCCCGCCTGCCCATTGGAACTCCCTGCCCCTTGATTTCGGGCAGGCGCCTGCGCCGTGGCGACTCAGGCGCCTGCTGAGCACCTTTTGCCCGAATCTCCGCAGGCTTGTCCTTTTTCGCCTGCAATTCCCACGAGCGATTTTAAGTCAGTATTCCTGGCATTCCAGAAAACAGGGCAAGTGCTGTTTGTTTTGTACGCCCTTGAAGAGACTGAATAAAAATCATTATTTTTTTAATAAAAAAGTATAAACATGCAGTACATATATGACAAGTGTCATGGTTAAAGCTATTAAAGTGTTAAAATATTGATTTTTATTTTATATTTTGGTGTTTTATGCAATATTGCTCATGTTTTGCTCCCCTGATGAATATTACATAGATCAGTTACTTGCTAATCCATGAAATAAATGAATAAGCGTTGGCTGCGTCGCCCGTTCATTTCAAAGGCTCCGCCCTTGACTGCGACTCAAAACGTGGGCGCGGGGTGGGCGAGGTGAACCACAACTCCCGTCGCGCACCGCGGCGCTCCATAACCCCGCGGGGCCTCGTGGCGCGCATGCTCCTTCCTGTGTGGGCGGGGCGTGGGGGTGCGAGAGCCCAGCCCCGGCAATCCCTTTTCCGCCCGGCCGCTCGCGACTCTCCGCGGGACCATCTCGCGGCGTTTGGGCGCCGTAGCCTCGCGAGAGCTGGCGCTATAAGCTGGCGCGGGGCTCACGTGGTTCCCTCTTTTTCGCCTTCCTTTCCAAGATGGCGCCGAAAGTGAAGAAGGAGGGTGAGCCTCGTGGTGGGGGCGCAGGGGGCCTCGGGGGGGGCTCCCTCTCTGGGGACCTAGAGGACCTAGAGGGGCTGCAATGCGAGGAGGGAGCTATTTCACCCCCTATAATGGTTATAGCTCTCTTATTTAACTCTCTGCTGGGGGCCTGTTGGGAAGGGTTTATCTCGAGGGGGGGGCTGCTGGTTTCTCCCCCCCCCTAAGTTGGAAGCTCTCAAATTGGGGGGGTCAATTATGGGGAGGGAGGAGGTGGTGGATTGGGGGGTGTTCAGAAGGGCTTGTTTCCCTGGGAGGGGGAGGCTGCTGGCTTGTTTACCCTTCTCTCAGCACTGCCCCCCCCAAGGTGGCTTGGATGAAGTGGGGTTGGGGAGACTGAGGTGGTATTGGGCACCACATTTGGATGGAAGAATGATTAGAAGGATTAGAAGATGCAGCAGAAAGAGATGATTTGAGGAAACCATGGAAGCATGGAATGGAAGTCGACCAAAAAAGAAATCATATAATGAATAGATTGAAATGTTTTCTTTTTCTTTCTTTCTTTCTCCCCCCCCCGGTTTTTTAAACTAAATATAACCTACAAAAGAGAACCATAAAACAAATATCACACAGCTCAAAAGCAATTGTCATAGCAACAGTAAATATATTCTTTATTTTGAAAAAAAATTATAAGAAAGAAGAGAGGCTATTGGCCACCAGCTTGGATGGCTTTAAAAGAAAATTTGACAGATTCATTGGGGAGGAGGGGGCTACTAGCCACACGGTCAGAGGCAGCAAGTGCCTCTGAATAACGATTGCTGGGAATCACAGGTATAAAAAGATTTCCCTCCTTCTCTTTCTTGTGAAACCCAATGAAGCTGAATGTTGGAAGATTCAGGACAGTCCAGATTGGAAGGGGCGTTGAGGGACTTCCAGCCCTGGCTGAGGCTATAGGGCAGGCATCCCCAAACTGTGGCCCTCCAGATGTTTTGGCCTACAACTCCCATGATCCCTAGCTAACAGGACCAGTGGTTGGGGAAGATGGGAATTGTAGTCCAAAACATCTGGAGGGCCGACGTTTGGGGATGCCTGCTGTAGGGTGACATGCGGTTGTGTTTTATACTTGCCTGGCAGCCAGACCCATCTAACAAGTGAAGCAAGAGTTGACCTACTGTTGAGTGGCTTTCATTTCTGGCTTTTAGAAAGCTTGTAGGCTTCCTTCTTTTTCAAAATATGTATTTATAGCAACAGGTAGCTTTCTCCCCCACCCCCCAAATCTTTATTAACCCTGAGCAGATTTCTTTACATATTATTCTGCATGTTCTAGATCAGTAGGATCTGGCCTTTTCAGGAGTGCTGCCCCCGCTTTACCCAAAGAGACACCCAGGGACCCACTTTTTAACTTCATGAAATATTTTTGTACAGCTGTAGTGTTGCTATTGCAGCCCACTCTTAAATCAGGTTGTGACCCAATAGATCCTGACTTACCAGTGGACTAAGATGGTGTTGAGGCAAACGCTATAAATGTACCCTTCCCGTTCTCATAAAAAGAGACCTGTTGAATCAGACTAAACATTCATATAGCCCAGCAACCAAATGGAAGCAGACCGTGATCACAACAGCACTGTCTACTTGTGTTCTCCTGTGACTGGTATTCAGAGGAGGTTGCACATAGCTGTCCTGGCTAATAGCCACTCAGAGCCCTCTCTTCTTCCATGAATCCGTCCAAACCTCCTTTAAACCCATCTAGGTTGGTGCCCATCACTGCTTCCTGTGAAAACGAGTTCCATAATTTAACTGTGCTCTGGGTAAAGAAATACTCTTGCCTGTCCTGAATCCTCTTAACACTGGGATAACCCTCTTTCTTTCTAAATGAGGGTGGGCAACCACAACAATTCACAGTATTCCAAAAGAGCTTGCACCTTAGATTTGTATAAGGACACTTTTATTTTCAGTCCCTGGTGATCCCTAATGTGGAATTTGCCTTTTCCACGGCATCTCCATGCTGGGTTGACATTTTCATTGTGCTATCATAACTACAAGACCTCTCTCTTGACCATTCACTGCTAGTTCAGAGCCCATTAGTTTATGCAAAGATTTCCCCCTGTGGGTCACTAAAAGCGTTTCTGTTACCTGAATTGATGTGGAGTAAATTGCATAGGCTTTAAAGGCCATGTGCTGACAATCCTGTTGAAGCTGTATGGGATGTGCTCATCCTCGGCTCTGTCTCCTTGCAGCTGTCCCGGCCAAGACCGAGGCGAAATCCAAAGCCCTGAAAGCTAAAAAGGCAGTCCTGAAAGGCGTCCACAGTCACAAGAAGAAGAAGATCCGGACGTCCCCTACCTTCAGAAGGCCAAAAACCCTGCGGTTACGGAGGCAGCCCAAGTATCCCAGGAAGAGCGCGCCAAGGAGGAACAAGTAAGTCGGCCCAAGAGATGCCCAGCGTGGCCCACCAAGGTTCTGGTAGCCAGGCAAAATACCCATGACTTGTCTACTCATGTATTAAAAATGGATTTTTAATGGCATATAGAATCTTCCTGCAATGAGTTCCACAGTGTCTTCCTTTAAAAATTGCTGATCAGTTTCTGCATTGTCTATCTCAGCTCCAGTCTATTTTGGCAGTTTTGTTTATTTTTAAAAAACAATTATTTCTGAAGAAAAGTAAAATATTTACACATAGAAAATATCATGGAAATAATCGAGTGCAATGTCGTTAGTAAAATATTTGGAGGATAAAACTAGGTTTAGTCTATTTTTATGGTTTATTAATGGTGGCACATGAATGATGATTGCTGCTCCTCTTCCCCTCCTCCCCCAAATTGTTGAGGGAGCTTGAGAGTTTCCCCACAGGCATCTAGGTGTTTACTGTGATGCGGGACAAATGGGCCGTTGGCCTGATCCAGCAGAGCTCTTATGTTCTCATCTCAGTTCTTTATGAATGCTATGCAGGCATGTTGAAAGCTGTTTTATCCCGAGTCAGATCTCTGACGCCTCTAGCTCAGCATTGTCTACTCTGACTGGCAGAGGCCCTCTAGGGTTTCAGGCAGGGAGGATATTCCCCAGCCACACTGGAGATGCTGGAGGTTGAACCGGAGACCCCCTTTTGCATGCGGAGCAGGAGCTCCATCGCTGAGCCCATGGCCTTCCCCTTTGGCCAAGGATCCAAGGTGCAGAGGATGATTATTTAGCGACCAAAGCCTGACTGGTTGTGATTACAGCTTAATAGTGACTGATGCACCTGGATCTGATGAGTATTTGAGGACCTCTCACTCCCCCCCCTCCCCACTTCTGTGAGTAACTGAGAAAAAGCCCCCTTTTGCTGCCCTCCTTCCTCCCAGGTTGGATCACTATGCCATCATCAAGTTCCCCCTGACCACTGAATCGGCCATGAAGAAGATTGAAGACAACAACACTCTGGTGTTCATCGTGGACGTGAAAGCAAACAAGCACCAAATCAAGCAGGCTGTCAAAAAGCTCTACGACATTGAC
This sequence comes from Zootoca vivipara, assembly GCF_965207765.1. NCBI lineage: Eukaryota > Metazoa > Chordata > Lepidosauria > Squamata > Lacertidae > Zootoca > Zootoca vivipara. The sequence goes on along the minus strand of NC_142597.1, from coordinate 45,595,417 downwards.
GTGGCAAAGGTCAACACACTTATCAGGTGAGCAGAGACTCTGTGTGTGTGTGTGTGTGTGTGAGAGAGAGAGAGAGAGAGCCAAGCAAGCAAGCAAGCAGGGAGAGGTGGGTACTCTTGTGCAAATGATGGAAACATTATCGAACTGAAGAAAGTGATGCTTTCAAAGGAACCACTGATGCACAAAACATTTCCCTCCAGGGATTGACAGAGGTGTAAGAATGCTCTGGGGAGGGTATTTGCTGTCTGTAAAGCTTTATTTCATTTTATAATTTACAGTATATCAAACAGAGAAAAGTAATAACAGATTAAAAAAATTTAAAAAATGGAAAACAAAGCTGTAAAACAGGCACATAGAACGAGTCCAGTGGCACTTGGGTTGAAACAACAACATTCCAAAGACAGAATATTATCTGATCGCCAAGCATTGTCCAAGATTTGCCAGGCTCGGGACGAGGGTTGTCTTGAAAATGATGGTTCCATGGCACATGTCATAAAAGGAACGCCAAATCATATAAAAAGTGTCCGGACTTCAGATGATGCACAGTTTTCTCCATGACAGCCATATTCCAGAGTGGGTGGTACCAAGCACCCAGTGTAAGGTTTTGGGCAGGAAAATAAGGTTTCCTTTAAACATACGGTTGGAATCTTAGCATCTTGCAAACTGGGAAAGGATTATCTCTGCCAGTGTAAAGTAACTCAAAGCACACACCAAAAATTTAAATGAGGAGCAAGTGCTATTAAGAGGGAGAGCATGGATTCTGATTTTTTTAATATAGAAAAGTTCTAATTGCTCGAGGTAGTAAAATAAGCCAAAGCAAGAACATCACACACCACAGACTTATCCTAGGGAATAAATGTGCACCAGGACTGGAGAGTAGGAGCGGTGTAGCACTGCTGCTTTTGAGAGCTAACACCTCCTGTCTCTCCTTCCAGGCCTGACGGTGAGAAGAAAGCCTATGTCCGCCTTGCTCCAGACTATGACGCACTAGATGTTGCCAACAAGGTAAGGAGGGAGAGACCAATAGACCCTTTCCCTGTAGCTGCGACTAACGGGGCCTTGGAGTAAGGGCAGGCAGGGCCTGGCTGCTGGATCAGGCCAAAGAGGGCCTGGCTAGAGCATGATCCAGTCCCTGAAGAGGCCAGCCAAATTCCCCAGAAGGGAGCCCACAAGCCTCCCCTTGAGAGGGAGCCCACTCTCCCCCCTTGAGAGTCCTGGAATTACCAGCCCAGGAGAAGAGGAGGCAGGGTGGCCACCTTCAAATATCAAAAGGGCTGTCGCAATAGGTTCAAATTGCAAGAAAGAAAATTTTGAGTAAATATTAGGAAGAACTTTCTGAGAGCTGGAACAGACTCCCTCAGAAGGTGGTGAACTCTCCTTCATTGAGGGGTTTAAAACAAGCCGGATGGCCACCTGTCAGGAATTCTTTAGCTGTGATTCCTGCATTGCTGGGGGGGGTTGGACTAGTTGAGCTTTGGAGGTCCCTTCCACCTTTACAGTTCTGTGATTCTGGTCATGACTGCTAGATTTTCTGTGGACGCAGAGAATACTTGCTAGCTGGTGGGGTTTCTAGGAAATAGCCCCAGATATCAAATTCTTGGACAGTTTTTGCACTATGAGGCTGAGTTGTGTATGAAGCGTGCAGGCCACTGTAAAGCTCCTTTGCTAGAAGATGGCAAGTTTTTCCCCAAAAGGAGGGAGCAGATCAGTGGGTGGGTGTGAATCCCCAAGGGGCAGAAAAGCTGGGGCAGATCAGATGGCTAATACAATTATTCGCTTTTTCTTTTTGTGTTTCCAGATTGGTATCATCTAAGTGGCCATTGTACGAAAAGACCTCCCACCTCTGAATGCATTTTGTACAAAATGTTTCCTATAGACTCCTGAGTCTAATCCCACCGGTATCTGTAAAAGGATTTTGCAATAAATTGCATCTTGGGCTCCATAAGTAACTCCCGACATGCTTTCAAACAAACGCCAAATTGGGGTGGGGGTGGGGTGGGGTTAGGTTTGTCACCAGGCAAGCCCTTGGAGTGGGGGTCTGCAGGCATGTGTCTGCTTACTCGGGAGCGGAATGATAGCTCCCTGTCTGCGGAAATCCAAAACGGAAGCTGCCGCTTTCTACTTAAAGCCATTTCTAAATCTGTTCAAAATTGGGCACTTCCCCTTTCTGACCACGGGGAGGCAGATGTCAAGAGAGATGGAAGCAGGTTGAAACCGCAGCCCTTTTAGTGTTTTCTTTTTACAAGGGTGAAGAACTAAAGAGACTTTCCTTTTGAAAACAGCCGCATCCAAGGAGGGTTGTGGGGTCCACACGGGTTTCCAAGCATCAACAACTTTGTCTGCGCCCCCCCCCCAATGCTAAAGTGGCAGTTAAGGTCGTGGCAAAATCTGGTTGGCAAAAGACTGGACCCTTGAGGTGGTTAGCCCTTTTTCTATCCCAAGGGCCGCATGGGCTCATTGCAGTCCCTCTGGGGTCGCATGGCCCGCCCACAGTCTTCTGCAACCAGGTACTGTACGTGCAGATTGATAAAATAAGCCATGCACACACACAAGAAAATGGGGAAGGAATAAAGAAAGTGTGTTTAGCAATTTGTAATTTAACAAAATGTATATACCGCTTGATTGTAGTAAAGCCTCTAAGCAGATTACAGTACATAATACAGTTACAGATTAAAAATGATCAATTAAAAACATTTTAAAATAATTAAAGTAAGTAGAAGAGATTAAAATGCATGCCAGCATCTACCTGTGTGTGGCTAGGGTTGCCTAAACAAAAATGTTTCAAGCAGACATTGCAGAGAGTTCAGGAGAAGCGCCTGCCTGTTATCAAGAGGCAGGGAGTTCCAGAGGGCAGGTGGTGCCGCCCTAAAATGCCACTTCCTTACAACTGCAGAGCTGGTACTGGAAAGATCAGAGCACTTGAGCGGGCATATAGGGAGTGATACGATCCTGCAGGTGACCTGGTCCCAAGCGAAGGGTTTTGGATTCTAGCAGTAACACCTTGAACCTGACCTGATAGCAAACTGGTAACCAGTGCAGATGTTCTCAGAGCACAGATGTTCTATCAGCATTCGTGGGGCAGCATTCTGCACTAACTGCAGCTTCTGGGTCATCCAGTATTATACAATACTAGCTGGCCCTACACGCGTTGCTGTGTGTTAGTCTGTGAGATGGAGGGTAATAGCCCCCCTTCAGATCCCCCTGAGCTGAGGCGAGATACTGTGGAGAGGGCAGGTTTCATCCCTGGGTCTCCCCCCCCCCTATTCTGACCCATTATGTATCCCTGCCCCCTATTTGGGGCCCCCATCCCCCCCCCAGGTAGGCCCCTACCTCCACTTGGCAATGTTGGACCTTGTTCCTGCAAAAGGCCTGTTTTCAGTTCTGCTGAGGTCTTCAATGTGAGTGGTGGATCTCGTGGTGGAGGCGGGGTTTGTGGGTGTGGTGTAGATTTCACAGGAAGGGAGGGGGTGTACCGTGGGAGGAAATGCACTTGAGGGCGCTGTTTTACTTTGTTGAAAAATAGGTCTGTACCTGCGCAGGTGTGAGTTGTGAGGGATTTTTTTTCTAGAAACACTCGGGGAGTGGGCTGGATCGTTGTGTCAAAATTTCAGGACGATCGGTAGAGCGGTTATGGAGAAAAGTGGAGCCCACACTTTCACAATTTTTACATTTTTATATATATATAGATTGCCAGAAACAGTTATGATACGGTATACCATATAGCCTTTGGTTATACCATGTCAGGACTCTCTTCCGTGTACCTTTCAGGGTTTTACCCTCTGGATGCTGCTGGAGTGCAATTCGAGCTTCCCCCAAATTTTACAGATCAAAAGAACTTAAGAAGGACCCTGCTAGATCCGACCAGTGGCTCACCTGGCCCACCAAGCACAATGCCAGCAACTGGTATTTGGGAGCCTTTCTGGCTCATAGTCATCACGGCTACTAGCCATAAATAGCTGCCTTCTCCTTGAATGTGTCCCATCCTCTCTTAAAGCCCCCACTGCCTCCTGTGGAATGGAGTTCCACGGTTTAGCTGTTCTGCATGAAGGAGGACTTTATTTTCTCTATCTTGAATCTTCAACTTCGTTGGCTTTTCACGAGTTCCAGTTTTGTGAGGGAGAAAAGCACTTTCTCCATGCTATGCTTAATTCTTTACCATGTCTCCTCTTCCTCACTGTTCCTCTAAACTAGAGAAAACCTAAAGGCCGCAGCCTTCCCTCCATCTGTTTCAGTCACCCTTTCCCGAACCTTTCCCAACTCTCCCGTCGCCAGAGCCCTTTTAACTAGAGACTCAGTTGAGGATTGAACCTGGCCCCCTCTGCCTGCTGCAACGCGGGGCTCCGTCTCCAGGCTACGCTTTCTCCCATTGTGTCAAACGCATTGTACCCATGAGAGAGTTGAGAAGACGCCGCTTTAGTCAACAGCTGCCTCAGGAGCTCTAGGGGCGAAATGCAAGACGCCTTTGCGCCTGGCCTGATTGGAAACCCAAATCGCTCGGTTAGCAATCCAGCGGCAGGAAATCTGCTCATCTGCACATGCCTTCAGTCTTGAACCCTCTCCCACACTGCCTGGTATAGTTCCCCATAACATTGATCATTAAAAGAGCCAGGAATAGCAGCAACTGTAAGCAAGGAAGAATCATAGAGTTGGAAGAGACCACAAGGGCCATCCAGTCCAACCCCCTGCCAAGCAGGAAACGCCATCAAAGCATTCTTGGCATATGCCTGTCAAGCCTCTGCTTAAAGACCTCCAAAGGAGGAGACTCCACCACACTCCTTGGCAGCAAATTCCACTGCCGAACAGCTCTTACTGTCAGGAAGTTCTTCCTAATGTTGAGGTGGAATCTTCTTTCTTGTAGTTTGAATCCGTTGCTCCGTGTCCGCTTCTCTGGAGGCGCATCGCAAGGATGCGATGGCTTTTTATAAAACTTGCGTACGGTGCAAGCGGAGGACAGGAAGAGGTTTTTCTGAACCTGAGAGCCTGCTGGATCAGGCCAATAGCCATCTATTCTCACACCCTCATAGGGGCCAACCAGAGGCTCCCAAAAGAAACCTCCAAAGCTGAGTCTAAAAGCCCCTTTCCCTTCCTGCAGTTGCCGGCCACTGGTATCAAAAAGCTTTGCTGACTCCCAACTGGTTAGTGGCAATTCATAGCATTCTCTGGGAATCTTTTCTTTTAAAGACACTGGGTTGGTCTGCCTCCCTGGGGAAGCGAGTTCCACAGTTTAACAATGTGCTGCGTGAAGGACTCCCTGGAGCGATGGCGCCACGGAGCTCTCGGCCTGAAGAGCCCTCGGGTGCTCTTAAACTTCCTTTGATTAACTGACGAGAACCTTTGCCTTCCATTTGGCAATGGGGTTGGCTGCCAAGAATTTCCCCATAAGTGGAAGGCGTGTTGCAAGCGGGGCTGGGTGCTGGAGGGCAGTGCCTGTTTGGATCTGAGACGTGGGGCGGGGGGGAGAGAGTTGGGAGTGGGGTGAAAGTGGAGCTGTTTGAGTGGGGGCCCTGAAGGGGTGTGTGCAAAATCGCTTCATTTCAAGGAGCTTGTGCAAGGAGGTGGGTTTGCTAGAGATCCTCGCAGCAGGTAAGTGCTTGATGAAAAGGGGCCCAGCATCCTGTTGGTACACCCAGATGCTCCAAAACGGAACTCGCATGCAGGGCCTGAACACAAGAGCCCTCTCTCCCCTCCTGTGGTTTCCAGCAGCTGGTATTCAGAAGCATTGCTGCCTCCGACCGTGGAGGCTGGGCAGAGAAATCATGGCTAGCGTCCCTAAAGAGCCCTGAAATTTGTCCGATCCTCTTTTAAAGCCATCCAAGTTGTTCACCGCCACTGCCTCCTGTGGCAGGGAGTTCCACAGCTGAACTAAGCGCTGGGGAATGGAGCAGCTTAACCGTGGGGGAACTGAGCTGGAAGCTGCCCAGAATGGCTGGGGAAATAATAAAAATACTATATCAGATGCAGGTTTGTGAGCGCACTCTTAACGCACTGCAGAGAGAAGGAAGGCCATCACTGGCAAAAGCTTGCAGCTGGAACGCTGCCACCTCCTGGATTTCTGGGGCCCTCGAGAATCCCAGGATGGGAACAAGACTTCACCAAGTGCACTGAGACAAGAACCCTCTCAGCTGAAGTGGTCCCATGCCTGAGCAGCTATTTTGGAGGTTTAATTTACACAAAGAACAGTAAATACCTGCTGTTCTGTAGTGTTTGGTGTTCAGAGGCCGGTTGCCTCTGATGCTGGAGAGATAGCATCCAGCCGTCACGACCAGCAGGTTTCTCTCTCTGTTAATTTGTCTTAATCTTTCGAAACCATCGAGGCGAGTGAGTTGCAGCAGCACCTTGTGGCAGCCTGTTCCACAGGTTCACCCCGCCCCTGCCATTTCATTATCTCTGTTCTGAATCTTTTGTTTTCATGAGATGACTCAATGTTCTGGTATTATGGAAGGAGAATTTAGGGAAGAAAGAAAATAAAAAAGCACTTCGTGCTGCACAGAGTTGAACAGTGGAACTCCCTCCCACAGGAGGCAGGGGTGGCTTGAATAGAGGACTGGACAAATTCCTGGATGACTGCTCTGCCTCCATGACTGGAGGCAGCAATGCTTTCGAATACCAGGTGCTGGAGACCTCGGATGGGGGAGAGTCGCCTTGGGTTCAAATCCTGTTCGTGGGTTTCTCCATTCCATTCTGTTCATTGCACTTCTATTCTACCCTTCCTGCAAGGAGCTCTTTACAACTACAACCCTGTGAGGTAGGTGAGGCTGAGTGGCCCAAGGGGGCTTCCAGGGCTGAGCAGCTATTTGAACCTTAGTTACAGGTAGGTAGCCGTGTTGGTCTGAGTCGAAGCAAAACAAAAAAAATTATTTCAGTAGCACCTTAAAGGCCAACTAAGTTTTTATTTTTGTATGAGCTTTTGTGTGCATGCACACTTCTTCAGATATCTGAAGAAGTGTGCATGCACACGAAAGCTCATACAAAAATAAAAACTTAGTTGGTCTTTAAGGTGCTACTGAAATATTTTTTTTTAATTTTATTTGAACCTTAGTCACACTTCACCAGTACACCACTCTGGCTGGTTGGCCACTGTAAAAACAAGATGCTGGACTAGATGAGCCACTGGCCCGTTCCAGCAAGCGCTTAGGTTCAGAAAATAGGAAAAACCTCTCCCTGCCCTTTGCTTGCACCATTCACAAACGCTATGAAAAGCCATCACAGCCAATTGCTGCTTTCCCTGACGCTCTGATACGGTCAGTTTCCAAATCAACGGTTTTACGATTCTAGCAGGGGATTTGCTTCGTTCCCTCGGATCATTTGAGTCGCCCTTGATAGCAAGCAGAAGCAATTAAATGAAAGCTGTGTGCACTTTCTGTGGTCACATGAGTCCATGAACCCAGAGCGAATTCCAGAAGCTGCATCTGAAGAAAGGGCCCCCAGGGGAGCGTGTCTTGACAGATCCAGCGCTCTAGCCAGTCAGCTGCATGGCAGCCTTTCCCATGGCAAAACCTCCTTGATGTTCAGGAAAGAAAACATCCCATTTAGCAGTTCAGGCATGCAGAGAGCACCAGGGCCAAATTTATTTGGCCAGTCTTGGTGGGAAAAGGACTTGGGGGGGGGGGTGTGAGACCGCTTGCCCGTGTCCCTTTTGCACAAGCTGGGCTTGCAAAGTTCCCTGATTAATCTTCGCTTTCTTCCCATAAGGTCCTCCCCATCTTTGGAGCCAGAAATCTCTCCAAATTCATATGTGTTGGCTGGGCAGAGATCCTTCCAAAACAAGCCGTTACAGAATTGTAGATTTGGAAGGGGCCTCCAAATAATTGGTCCCTGCAATAAAGGGATCACAGCTACAGATCCCTCCAACAGGTGGCCATGCACCCTCTGCTTAAAAACCTCCAAGGAAGAAAAATCCACCACCTTCTGCAGGAGTTCCACCATCAAACAGCTCTTACCGTCAGAAATGTTCGGTCGGAATCTCCTTGTAATTTGAATCGGCCGAACTTTTTAACATTTTATTCTCTTCCCGCAAGTTCCTACCCGGTAGTCCTTATGATTATGCTGGGAAACGGGCAATGTATTGGGGGAGGGATTCGCAGTCCCTTCTCTGCTCCTTCAGCCGCCTTGGGTCTCACAATAATCCGCCTCGCTTGGTTGTTGTTTCTGAGCCCCTGCAGGGACCCAGATGGGAATAACTTGCCCTACTTTAGTGCAGAAAACCAGTAACTTCTTGTGCTAAGATGCAACTGGTGTGAGAGCAGCATTCCACCTCTTTTTATCTGGTCAAAACCATTAGTGCAACCTGTGGCCTTATCCTCCTGGCTTCTATAACTCCTGCTTTCTCTGATCGCGTTGCCAGGGCTGGCTGGGGCAGATAAAAGTTGCAATCCACAAACTTCTGGAAGGTTATATTATTTCCACAGCGGACGCCGCAAACTTGCTTTGTATTTAACTGGGCTCTCTCCCCTTCTCTTCATTCAATTTGAAAATACCTGGATGAAAACTTAAACCTCTTCCCCACTTGTGATCCCCAGCAAATGCTATTCAGAATAGACAGTGCTGGACATGGGAGGCACAACACGGCCTTCACCAATATTGTATTGTCTAATTCTCTTTTAAGGCTTCCCAGCTTCTAATTCTCTTTTAAGGCTTCCCAGCTTCATGGCCATCGTTGCATCTTGTGGCAGAGAGTTCATTTCAGGTAAATGCATAAGAAGCAAAAATAATTATGCAATGCCAGCTATTGTTGTTGTCAGTTACTCAGGGTTGAGAAATGAGGAAGGAGTCTTAAAAAAAAAAATTCAAAGGCATACTAAGTTGCATCTAGCTCAACACTGTCTGCACTGACTGGCAGCAGTTCTCCAAGGTTTCATATGGGGGGGGGTTCCTCTCCCAGCCCTACCTGGAGATGCCCCCAGGGTTTGGACATGGGTCCTTCTGCATGCAAGGGTGATGTTCTGCCACTAAGCGGCAGCAGCTCTTCCCTTAAAAATCAACATTCTAGTCCTCATGGTCTGGAATAAGGAAGTGACTTAAATGGGAACATAGGAAGTTGTCTTATTCCAAATCAGACCCACTGGTCCATCCAGCTCTGTATTGTCCGACCCGGACCCTGCACTTGTCATCTGAGGTCCCCCCCTCCCGGAGAAGTTCGGAGAGTGGCAACACAAGAATGGGCCTTTTTGGTGGTGGCTTCCATAATTGTGGGATGCTCTCCCCAGAGGGGATTGCCTGGCACCATCATTGCATGCCTTCAAGTGCCAGGCAAAACCATTCCTCTTTGCCCAGGCCTTCGGCCATTAAATAATCTATGGCTTGTAATTATGGTGCTGGAGGAGACTCTTGAGAGTCCCATGGACTGCAAGAAGATCAAACCTATCCATTCTTAAGGAAATCAGCCCTGAGTGCTCACTGGAAGGACAGATCCTGAAGCTGAGGCTCCAATACTTTGGCCACCTCACGAGAAGAGAAGACTCCCTGGAAAAGACCCTGATGTTGGGAAAGATGGAGGGCACAAGGAGAAGGGGACGACAGAGGACGAGATGGTTGGACAGTGTTCTCGAAGCTACGAATATGAGTTTGACCAAACTGCGGGAGGCAGTGGAAGACAGGAGTGCCTGGCGTGCTATGGTCCATGGGGTCACGAAGGGTCGGACACGACTAAGCGACTAAACAACAACAACAACATGGATTGTAAAAAAGGGGGGAGGGGGAGGCTGTTATTCTGATGATTATTTTTCTATTAGGCTGTCGGTATGCTTTTTATTATGGTTCAATCACTGATGTTTAGTAACGTATTTCTAAAGTTGTGTATCGCCCCAAGATCTTTTGATAAAGGGTGGTACATAAATTGAATTAATAATAATCGGTGATTATTATTTTTCTGGGGATACACATACCCCTAAACATTTTGTGAATCTAAGTTTGGCCTCATTGAGGGGGCAGTATTCCAGTATTTTCAGAGATTTCAGTGTGGACTAAACCTGGGCACCCCCAACACTCAGCTCCTGCCAGGTGTGTTTCTCTGCCTGAGCTGTGCCATTGCTAGCTGGCACCATTCCCATTGGAGAAGAGCAGGCAGGGATGCAACAAGCCCCTCCTGGAGAAAACAGGCTCGCCGAGTTTCCAATTCCCAGTGCAGCTAATTGTGGCTCAGCAGCCGAGATCTCGGGGATATGCCAGTGGCGGGCAAGAGAGTCCTTTGTTGCAGCCACCCCCACCCCCAGCCTCAGAACCCGCAGTGCCTCTTTTGAGGCTGGCCAGCCGCCAGCTGAGAGGCGCCCTTCCCATGGCAACCGGCTGGTTTTTCCACTCAACCCGGCCTGGATGCCGAGCCGGGGATTGGATGGGCGGCTCAGGTGAGGCGCCAGCCAGCCAAGCAGATCCTGCCTCTCGCCGTGGGACCGTTTGCAAGGCAACGGCAGCACCCTGTCGGCTCTGCTCAGCCCCGTCCCCAAGAGGCCGGCTGGGAGATGCATTCTCAGGGCGGGGGGAATTTGCTGCTTGACAGAGACTCCTGCTCCCTCCTTTGCGCCCCCGCCGATGTCCAAAAGGAGCCTAAGAAGAGCTTGCTGGATCAGGCCAAAGGGGGCCCATCTGGTCCAGCATCCTATTCTCAAAGGGAGAACCCGCAAGCAGGATTCGAGCACAAGAGCAATGCTCTCTCCTCCTCCTGAACTGGCATTCAGAAGCATCCCTGCCTCCGGGGCTTCGAGCCATGGATAGAACCCTAGAACTGTAGAGTTGGAAGGGCCCCCCAAGGGTCATCCAGTCCAGCCCCCTGCAATGTGGGAGACGCAGCCGAAGAATCCCATTCAAACACTGCTTAAAAACCTAAATCGAAGGAGCACCCACCACTTTCCGAGTACCGGTAGTCTGTTGCGCTGTCAAACAACTTTCTTGTAAGTTGAAGCCACAGGTTCGAGTCCTACCCTCCGGAGCAGGAGAAAACAAGCTCGCTGCCTCTTCCATGTGAGATATTTGAAGATGGCTCTCCTATCTCTCCTCTCAGACTCCTATCATCCAGGCTAAACATCCCCGACTCCCTCAACTGTTCCTCATCAGGCTTGGTTTCCAGGCCCTTCATCATCTTGGCCTCCCACCTCCCAGCTTGTCAATATCCTTCTTAAACTGGGGTGCCCAGAACTAGACACAGGACTCCAGGTGTCTTCTCAGGTCCCACTGTCAGGACTGCAGAAAAATGTGAAAATTCCTAAATCGTTTTTTTTTAAAAAAAAAAATGAACATGAAGACTCCATTAGACTTAGCTTGATGAGCATCCTGTTTTCCCCAAATGGCCAACCAGATGGCCCAGTGGGGACCCTTCAGGCAGGTCACCTGACTGCAGTAGCACTTTCCCGCTGCTTGAAATTCAGGGGGTACACTGCTCCTGAAGGTGGAGGCTCCATCTAGCCTTCTCCTGCTCACTGGAGTTGTCTAGACCTCCTCTGAAGCAGCTAAACCAACTCCTTCCTGGTGACTGCAATTCTAAAAGTTAGGGTGAAGGAAGTTTATATTTTTCGTTGGGGAGTTTTAGAAACCTCCCCTTCTTACTCACTCTTCTACTAAACTGAAAGAATCTCCAAACATTGTAGACTTCTTGAGGTGGGGAACCTCAAGCCTGGGGCTCAATGTGGCCCTCCGCTCCCCTCCATCAGGCCCTTGAGACTTTCCTCAAGCCACAAACACCCCCCCAAGGGTAATTGCCAGGCTGGGAAGTGTCCCTGAAGCGTGACCAAGCTTCTTACTCGGAATCAAAGAACGGGAGAGTTGGAAGGGACCCCAAAAATCTCACCTAGTCCAACCCCCTCCTTGTCTGGACGGAGGATGGCGAGACATGCATGGGAGCGTGGGTGGAATGGCCGCCCCCTTGAAAAAAGACCCCTGGCAGGTGCGGCTTTTATCGAGAACAGCTTTTAATGCATGAAACGACCCTTTCCCATTCCGTTTTCCAAACCGCCAACAGCGAACAAGGCAAGAACTCAACCCCAACCACCAAAGCTTTCCATCTTCTCTTGCTTCCCGCTGAGCTCAGATCAGCCTGGGCCACTTGGCGCGCACTGCCACGCTCCGAAGACGGAAGGCGTCGCCCTCGTCTAATAAGGCAAGTGCGGAGCCCGGAACAAGGAAAGGAAAAGGCTTTGAAAGAACATCACAGTGAGAACGGCGCAGTCCTCGGCAGATAAGGCACACGGGCAGCGGAGGAGCCCGCCAGCGACGGCTCCCCCCCCTTGGCGCTGCCCCACGCGTCCTCCCCACCCGCCGAGGAGTCTGGGAGAGACCCCGAGAAGCGGCTCAGTCCGCCAGGAACTTCTTCTCGCTGTCTGGGTCCCGGGCGCCTGGGCAGAAGTCGGAGCGCATGAGGCGCGAGAAGTAGACGAGGATCATGCCGTCGAGGAGAACCAGGTTGACCATGAGGAAAGCGCCCTGGCCCCGCATCTCCACGAAGCGGACAAAGTACCAGGTCAGGTAGGCCTGGGGGGCCAGGCGGAAGAGGAAGTAGACCACCACGTTGACGTACTTGTTGACCAGGTAGAGGGTGGGGAAGGGCAGGTGGCCGAGGCGCATCATCATGCGCAGGGTCAGGAAGATGTTGCTCACCTCCACGGAGAGGGTCACCAGGCCGGCGGCCACAAAGCGGTTCAGGAGGATCCCGGAGAATAATCCCATGATGGCCTGAGAAGGAAAGAGGAGGAGAGGGAGGAATCGTGTCTTTAATAATAATAATAATAATAATAATAATAATAATAATAATAATAATAATAATAATTTATTATTTATACCCCGCCCATCTGGCCGGGTCTCCCCAGCCCCTCTGGGCGGCTTCCAACAGAAGAATAAAACACAATAATCTATTAAACATTAAAAGCCTCCCTGAACAGGGCTGCCTTCAGATGTCTTCTAGAAGTCTGGTAGTTGTTTTCCTTTTTGACATCTGTTGGGAGGGCGTTCCACAGGGCAGGCGCCACCACCGAGAAGGCCCTCTGCCTAGTTCCCTACAACTTGGCTTCTCGTAGCGAGGGAACCGCCAGAAGGCCCTCGGTGCTGGACCTCAGTGTCCGGGCAGAACGATGGGGGTGGAGACGCTCCTTCAGGTATACTGGACCGAGGCCATTTAGGGCTTTAAAGGAAAGCACCAACACTTTGAATTGTGCTCGGAAACGTTTAAACATCATGCTAGGCGAAGGTGAAGGAGATTGGCAAAACAAACGGATGAACTATGCAGGACACACCAGACAATTTGAAACCCTACAAAGAATAAGGACGTTGTTCTTCTTTTATTTCCCTTTTCTCTTTTCTTAAAAAAAAAAAAAAGAGGGAGAAATGTTCAGGCCTAATTAGTAAGCTTTCTGTATTGGCTTCTACATTAGCTGGGCTCTTAAAGGTCACGTGCAATAATATGCATAAGGTTGTAATAATATGCAAATCCACACCGGGATCAACTCCCGCCTGGAAACCAATGTCCCCACTGTGGAAGGACGTGTGGATCCAGAATTGGCCTCCACAGTCACTTACGGACCCATTGTTAAAATTGTGTTTATGGAAGACAATCTTACTCGGCTACGAGGGATCGCCAAAGAAGAAGAAAGGTTTTAAAATTGGATAGTTGAGAGTGTAAGACTCAGTAGACGTGTAGAAATAAGTACAAAAAGGGGAGTTGGAGGGAAGTCAATTAAGAAGTATGATTTTGATTGTGATTTTTTAAATCTGTTTTTTTTTTGTTATCATAAAATTAATAAAATGTATCAAAACAAAACATAATAATAATAGGCAGCCCTGCTAGATCAGACCAAAGTGGGCTCATTTGCCCAGCACTCTTGCTCTCCCGGAATCATGAGGACTAGAAACTCACCACTTAAAAACAAAAGCGAGGTTCTCTGAAAGCTGAATCCTGTAGTGTCAAAGAACATCAGAAGAGCCTGCTGAATCAGATTCAAGGGGTCTCCGGGCCTAGCCCAGCATCCTGCTCTCAACAGTGGCCAACCAGATGCCCCCATGGGAATCCCACAAGCAGGATTCGGGCACAAGAGCAGCTCTCCCCTCCTGCGTTTTCCAGCAACTGGCATTCAGAAGCATTGCCGCCTCTGACCCTGGAGGAAGAGGGTAGCCATCATGGATAGCAGCTATCCATAGCCTTCTCTATCACCCACGAATTTGTCTAGTCCTCTTTTAAAGCCATGCAAACTGGTGGCCATTGGGGCCTCCTGTGGGAGGGAGTTCCACAAGTTAACTCTCCCCTGCATGAAGAAGGACTTCCTTTTACGTCTCCCGATTCTCCCAACGTTCTTGGGATGTCTAAGAGTTCCAGTGTTAAGAGGAAAAAGCTTTCAACTATCCGCTTTCTTCACGCCAGGCATGATTTTATGAATGTTCATCACATTGCCTCTTCCTCGCCTTTTCTCTAAACTAAAAAGTCTATCAGAGGAGCAGAGATTAGCAAATCAAGGGGTTCTCAGAAGTAGTGTTGGAGGGAACCCAGAGGGCATCCAGCTCACCCCCTTGGTCAAGGGAAGATCTGGAATACAGGATGCAGCCACAGCAGATAAGGCCCTGCAAACTCTGGAGTCTGCCAAAACCTCTTGCCTGCTTTGATAGAGGGTGGAGGGGGGTGAGCATGTGCAGAAACCCTGTCCTTGAGTGACCTCATTCTACTTTTTTAAAAGTTATTTTTCTCATATTTAGTAAACCAAGTTTAAAAACACTGAAAATACCAAGCTCGTTTATATCGCAGTTTGCAAACGGCACCCATTCATGTTTACTAACGAACTCGTGAAACGGGACATTTCTTCCAGCAGGGGAAAAGAAAAAAGAAAAAAACAGAGCAATTTCCCCCGCTTTGCATCTCTGTGACTCAGAGCCAGCCGAGGGCGGCCATCGGCCTCTGAGTCGCCTCTCCTGGCCCACGAGGGCCGGTACTTGCCATGGCATGGTGGACCAGGTACTCCCAAGAGGCCCGAGACTGGCGGCACACGATGATGTCCAGACTGTCATGGATGAAATAACCTGGGGAGGAATAATAAGAAGAGTTCTAGAGTTGGAAGGGACCCCCGTGGGTCATCTAGCCCAACCCCCCTGCAGGAACGGAAGCAGGAAGAGGTTCGCTCTCACCACCCTCTGCACCCCCAAGGATGGGGGAACCTGCGGTGTGGGCTTCCAGGAGCGCAGGAGCAGACTTGGGACATTTTTGATAATATGGCGCCTTGAGCGAGGCCAAAATTTGGTGCCCCAAAACTAATCTTCTCCGTTCTGGCCCCTCGGCTCGGCGCCCTGTGTGGAGGAACTGCTCTAAATCTGGTGCTATGACTCCAGTTCCCATCATACCATCACCTAAAACTATAAAAAGGCCCCCAAACCTTTATCCTTTTATCCTGAAAGGATAGCACCCCAACCCCTCCTTGAATTTCAGCTCTTTTAAAACTCCTGCACCAAAAATGATCTTAACCTGCTTTGAGATGATTATTTTGTGAAGATGTTGTGGGCAAATATTTTTGTGAATAAAAGGACGAAAATGACAACACTTTGACCTTTGGGTATTAAACCGAGGAATACGGAGAGGTACCTTGCCTCACAGACCACTGGCCCATCTAGCTCAGTACTGCCTGCACTGACTGGCAGCGGCTCTCTAGGGTGTCTGCCAGCCCGACCTGGGGATGCTACTGGGGAGTGAACCTTCTGCATGCCAAGCAGGGCCTCTGCCACTGAGCTACAGCCTTAAAAATACATCAAGACTCCAGTCCTCAGAGTGGGTTTTAAATCGGAACAAAAGAAGTTGCTTTTTTCTAACTGACCATTCATCACCCACCTAGCTCCATCTGATACGCAGGATGAGACCCTACCTGCCTGCAGACTGCCTCGCCAGAGTGGCGCATGCTCTGGTTATCTCCCGCTTGGACTACTGCAATGCGCTCTACGTGGGGCTACCTTTGAAGGTGACCCGGAAACTGCAATTAATCCAGAATGCGGCAGCTATCCTTGTGACTGGGAGCGGCCGCCGAGACCGCATAACACCGGTCCAGAAATACCTACATTGGCTCCCAGTATGTTTCTGAGCACAATTCTAAGTGTTGGTGCTAACTTTTAAAGCCCTAAATGGCCTCGGTCCAGTATACCTGAAGGAGCGTCTCCACCTCCATCGCTCTGCCCGGACACTGAGGTCCAGCGCCGAGGGCCTTCTGGCGGTTCCCTCACTGTGAGAAGCCAAGTTACAGGGAACCAGGCAGAGGGCCTTCTCGGTAGTGGTGCCTACCCTGTGGAACGCCCTCCCACCAGATGTCAAAGAGAACAACAACTACCAGACTTTTAGAAGACATCTGAAGACAGCCCTTTTTAGCAAAGCTTTTAACGTTCGATGAATTATTGTATTTTAATCTTTCGTTGGAAGCCGCCCAGAGTGGCTAGGGAGACCCAGCCAGATGGGTGGGGTATAAATAAATTAGTAGTAGTAGTAGTATAGCAGCTCAGTATTGTCCACACTGACCGGCAGCTGCTATCCAATGTTCTGGATAGGAGTCTTTCACCTACCTGGAGACACCAGGGATTGAACCCGGGACCTCCTGCACACAAGGCAGAGGCTCAGTCACTGAGCTACCCTGTATTCAAGGAAGTCACATGAGTTAGCGGCCCGGCCTCCTCACATCCCCTTTTTCTGGGCCAAGGAAAACCTCCCGTTCACTCAGAAGTCTCCAAATATTGATGGGCACCCAGCAAAATCAGTCCAGCCTCAAACTCCACAATACAGAGCGCAGCTCTCAGCTGGAGGAAAAATAGCAACACCAGCCGTGGTTCCGTTCTGCTGTTGAGCAAAAAAGGAAGTTGGCAGCGCCACTGGTGTGTGGTGGTTTTTATTTCCATGCAGCTGACCGGCAGAACTACCTTGCTGCAGCACGCAATCGGGAGGGTTTGCACGCCAAGGGCCAGGAGAAAAATATCCGCACAGAGAAATCACGGGGCCACATGTGGTCGACCCAAGGCAGTGTCAGAAACTCTGCCTGGTTCCCTGTAACTTCACTTCTCACAGTGAGGGAACCACCAGAAGGCCCTCCTTGGAGCTGGACCTCAGTTTCTGAGCTGGTGATGGGGGTGGAGACGCTCCTTCAGGTATACCGGGCCGAGGCTATTTAGGGCTTTGACGGTCAGCACCAACACTATATGCAGTGCTCGGAAACGTCCTGGCAGCCTTATCCTCCAGCAGGCTGTTCCCACTGTAGTCAAATGCCCCAAAGACCCTAGGAATCCAGATAGACTGCCTTGGGACCTGGAGGTTCCATAAGACCATAGGAAAACCCCGGTTGCTGGATCAGGCCAGAGGTCCACCTAGACCAGCCTCTTAGTCTCACAGCGGCCAAGCAGGTGCCCCAAAGGGTAACCCACAATCTTGAGCGCAACAGCAGCTCTCCCCTCCTGACATTTCCAGCAATTGGTATTCAGAAGCATCACTTCCTCTGACCGTGGTAGCAGAGCAGTGCCGTTGCGGCTTGTAGCCCTCGATTGCCCTCTCCTCTACAAACTCCCATCGTCCCTGACCGCTAGCTGGGAGTCATATCAGAAACATCTGGAGGTCAGGCGGTTGGCAAAAGCCATCCTTGATTCCCCGGCAATCAATCAGACTAATGTTTAGGTACATTGCAGTTAAAAAGCTTCTGAAAGCCCTGCTCATTATTTCCGCCCAGCTTACAACTGCTCTTGACTTAGGAACAAAAGCATTAAGTGTAGACGCATCGAAATACGGGAAGTGCGAGCCATTATCCTATCTACCCAATCCAAAAACCACACACCCAGCATTTGCTCATCTTCTGTGGGGAAACGCTGCTAAACCCTCCATCTCTCTGAGCTGCATCTCGGAGAATCAGAGAGTTGGAAAGGACCTTCAAGGGTCATCTAGTCCAGGCATCCCCCCAAACTGCGGCCCTCCAGATGTTTTGTCCTACAACTCCCATGATCCCTAGCTAACAGGACCAGTGGTCAGGGAAGATGGGAATTGTAGTCCAAAAGATCTGGAGGGCTGAAGTTTGGGGGTGCCTGATCTAGTCCATCTCCTTGCAATCCAGGAATAGCATCTGTATTATTATTATTATTATTACCCCTAAGTCCTTTTCACATGGACTGTTGTCAAGCCAGGTGTCCTCCATCCTATATCTGTGCATGTGATTATTCCCAATTATTACATTTGTCCCTCCTGAAATTCGTTTCCTTTTTTGGAAAAACTACCGGTACTCTGCACCGTCTTTTGCCCATCAGGCTGCCTTACTCCATCGGAGACAAGGCACTGGGTTGCTGCCCGCCTGAGCCCGGCACCGCTAGCGTCACCTGCTTTCTCACCTGCGGAAACACACAGCAGCAGATGCCCAGATCGAGAGGTTGAGTTGATGAGGTCGGCAAAAGCCCCAGGCATTTTCCACACCCTGGTTCATGGGATGGCAAAACAAGAGATTCACAAGTTAGGACAGGCCATCCACAATAAGGGCTTTTCAAAAGGGTAAATTCAGGAGATACCAGTTCCTCCTGACCTAAGCTTTACCAGGGTCACACACTCTTAAGGGCCCTTGATCCAATCACAAAATCCATGTCATATTAAAATAATAGAATCATAGAGTTGGAAGAGACCACAAGGGCCATCCAGTCCAACCAGGAGACACCATCAAAGCATTCTTGACATATGCCTGTCAAGCCTCTGCTTAAAGACCTCCAAAGGAGGAGAGTGTACCACACTCATTGGCAGAAAATTCCACTGTCGAACAGCTCTTACTGTCAGGAAGTTCTTCCTAATGTTTAGGTGGAATCGTCTTTTTTGTAGTTTGAATCCATTGCTCCGTGTCCGCTTCTCTGGAGCAGCAGAAAACAACCTTTCTCCCTCCTCTATATTATGACATCCTTTGATATATTTGAACATGGGTACCATATCACCCCTTAACCTTCTCTTCTCCAGGCTAAACATACCCAGCTCCCTAAGCCGTTCCTCATAAGGCATCGTTTCCAGGCCTTTGACCATTTTGGTTGCCCTCGTCTGGACACGTTCCAGCTTGTCAGTATCCTTCTTGAACTGTGGTGCCCAGAACTGGACACAGTACTCCAGGTGAGGTCTGACCAGAGCAGAATACAGTGGTACTATTACTTCCCTTGATCTAGATGCTATACTCCTATTGATGCAGCCCAGAATTGCATTGGCTTTTTTAGCTGCTGCTAAAATCCCTGAGCAAAACTGGTGGATCATGGAACTAAGCCAAACTAAGGGGAAGGGAATATATGACAGGTACAACCCACCAGAATTACTGGCCAGTCGGTTCTGGGCGAGGGACTAGGAGAAGCCGGGCTCTTTCCCAGACCCAAAAAGGGATCTCTTGCACACAGACGCAAATGCAAACTAAAATAATCAAGGTTCACATTATCCGGTGCAGATACCATTTAGAATTTCCCTAAATTCAAAATGGGGGTGTTCTTTCCTTCTCCAAAATCCCAAGTGTTCAAAAAGTGTTTAAAACGAGAGAGAGAAACATAGAAAACTCCAAAAAAATAAAATTGGTTGGTTGTTGTTATTAGCTGCTACTAAATAAACTCTGCTTTTAGCACAATGCCTACCACTCTTCAAAGTCTGTTTTCATTTGTTGTTTTTAAATGAATGTTTTGTCCCATTTTATGCAAAACGCTTAAGATTATTTTTTTAGCAGTATATGTTGTTGTTGTTTAGCCGTTTAGTCGTGTCCGACTCTTCGTGACCCCATGGACCAGAGCACGCCATGCACTCCTGTCTTGTTAGCAGTATATAAATATTGCTAAATAAAACAACATACTGTAGTATTACAAATAATAACCATTTATTGCAACATGGGGTGGGAGGGACACTTCATGGCCTATCTCTCGAAGACCCCCCATTAGAGATTTCCTAATGCCCAAAGATCCTAAATCAGGTTCTTGGCATTCACACACACAAGCACACAGATGTCCTTTTTGCAACAGAGGGATTCTGATGGGCATCTTGCCAGCACCTGCTGGAATGAGGAGGGGCTGGAGACTCACAACAGGTGCCTAGGGGCAGGGGGCAACCGTCTGCCCTGGCCCCCTTTGGCAACCCCAGGCTGCTGTGCCAAGGCAGGGACTGACACATCCAGGGCCACGCCTGCAGCCGCCTCTTTGGGAGACGGACCGGTTTTCTCCTTTGGAGATGAGTTAAGAAACACCCCAAAGAACAGGTGAAGGGTACCCCACCTTGGCAGCGTGGCAGAGCAGAGCACCAGGCAATTGCTTGGCCAGCCGCCGGCTTCCTTGGACGTTGCAAAACCTTGCCGAGGTTCGCTAGGTTCCCTCCCCAAATCTGTGTGGGCATCATTGAGAGAAGGGTGGCCCACACTCTGTGTACACTCACGGGGGGGGCCTGTCCTTCCATTGACTTTTATTAGAGGTATTTCTGGTCTCTATAGTTATCCTGGAACAGGATGGACCTCGAGGAAATTCGCCAGGAAGCACCATCTAGGGAACAGGTAGAACCAGGAAAGGGAAGATCCATCATCTCAAAGGACAAAAGCAGCCTTGTTTCAAGGCCCTGACAGGCAGCCCTTGGCAAGAGCCTGAGAACAGGAGCTGGGTCTTAAGCTGAGAGGTGCTGGCGCCAGGATGCTGCCCTGGGAGAGAGGGGAGGGCAGGGAACAGAAGCGGCATCTGGTAGCCCCACCCTGCTGGGGAGCAACTTCTTCTTTTAAAGAGAGACAAGGGAAAAAGCGTCCTCTGTTTTGCAACGCCCTGCCTAGGCTGCAGGAAGGGAGGGCACTCTGCACATGCCCAGAGACCACCACCACCACCAACCTCACTCCTAGCCACCAGAACGCCAGCCTTGCAAAACACATCCTCCCTGAGAGATGATGTTTATGTAAGGAGCATTCACCGTGCACTTTGTGCATGCTCAGAGACCACCCCCATCCCGAGCTATAAACGCACCTCGGCTTTCCAAAACGCCTTTCCCCCGGTACTGGACTGGCGGGGGGGGATGGGAAGGGGGTCTCTCTGTGCATGCTCAGAGGCAGCCTCGTCCCGGGCGCCTGCTTCGGGAGGGGAGGGGAGGGCACTGACTCACCCGACCACGGCCCAGATCCCGGCCACGACGGAGTGGACGAAGGAGACGAGCAGGTTCCTCCAGCGCCAGGTGCGGGTGGCGTCGAGGCGAACGTGCGCCGGCAGCGGGCTGAGCCGGAGCCCCTGGCGCAGGCCGGCGAAGGCCAGCGTGGAGCCCGCCACCAGCCCCGCCGAGCGCAGCCACGGGCCCATCGCCCGCCCGCCTGCCGCCCGCTTCCCTGCTCGCCCGGCCGGCCGCTCGTCCGCTCGCTCGCTCCGATCCCCTCCCGGCGCGCCGCCCCGGCCCACGTGCGCTCCCGCGGGGAGGAGCCCCGCCCAGGGGAGGAGCCGGCCGGCCGGCCACGCCCCGGGGAGGGGGCAGCTGCGTGTCCGCCCATTGCCGCCACGCTACGCCACGCCCCCCGGGCCGCTGCGCGATTGTCACCGTCGCTCCATTGTTGGGCGGCCCTGCAGCGCTATCACGACGGACGGAGGGCTATTATTATTATTATTATTATTATTATTATTAATCAATCACCCCAAGGACAGCAATATTAGCAGCTTCGTCCTCAAGCTGCCAAGGAATATTATTATTATTATTATTATTATTATTATTATTATTATTATAGCATGTCTTAAAAAAAAAGTTCATCATAACTAGGGCCAGATTTAGGTTTGATGAGGCCCTAAACTACTGAAGGGAATGGGGCCCTTTCTATGTCCAGCTGTCCTTTGTCAACAACAAATGGTCACTGTTTTTGGTCTTGAATAGATGCTCTATATCAGGGGTGTCAAACTCAAATTCATCGGGGGCCGCATCAGCAGTTTGGTCACCCTCAAAGGGCCGGTTGTATCTGTAGGACTATGTGTCCACTCTTTATTATCATAAATTATTGTCACTTCATTCAATTATTACTGTTTTTTGTAATAATGTAAGTAATAACTAGCTCTGAAAGCAGAAACATAGTCAGAATAATGGCAAGTAGATATTCAAATGTACAATTATTGTACAATTTATTGAAAAATGATTTTTGGTAACTGCACTGGGTGGTGGAGGCTCGCTAGGGTTTCATGCAGGACCTTTGCAGAGCTACTAGTACCTGGAGATGCTGGGGTCCTTCTGCATGCAGGACAGATGTTCTGCCAGTGAGCCACCACTCTTCACCAAAGGGACTGGCTGAGGTTGACTCACTGGAGCTGCTCTCCTGGTTCCAGGGTTTAAGGGCCAGAAGTATAAAGCAGCATCCTATGTTTCTGAGGAGAGGGAGAGGGAGAGGGAAAGAAGGCTGCTCTGGCCGCCTTTCTACCCCCCCCCCCCCGCCCCAGCTGTTTGTCGGCGCTTTGTCGCATGGCGCTTCAGCAGCAAGGTCCCGCTGCTGGGTCCCGCTGGCTGGGGCGCTCGGCGGGCCACATGACGAGGTCTGGCGGGCCGGATTTGGCCCCCGGGCCTTGTGTTTGACACCCGTGCTCTATATGGTAATTTATGGACCTACCATAATAGGCGTCTAAAAGCCATTTGCCACTGTTGCTGTATGCAGCTTTTATTTTATTTGTTTTTGTCTTATATTTTGGAAATGTACATCCGTAATTTTTTTCTTTAATTTTTGGGGGAGCCCCCAAGAGTGGGCCCCTATGCGATAGCTTGTTTAGTTTATACATAAATAATCTGGCACTGATCATCACCCCAGTGGTCAGGAGAGTATCGTCTTCGTCCTCAAGGTGCCACATAATAAGGACTATATTATCATTTTATGGCTTTGTTTCTGGTGGCTTCGCCATGTGGAATTGCCCCTGATATTTTTCCTTTTCCCCAAAAAATGTGCGAGCCTGGAATAACACCTCTTTCTTAAAACTAGGAATCCAGCCTTGTGGCACTTAGGAATACCTAACAGTATTATGGTGTCTATTAATTAAATAGGCCCTTGTTCTCCTTCCATCAGCAACTGAAGACTTTCTTGTTCCAACAGGCTTTTGGCAACTGGCTGCTTTTAAGGAAAGGACTGGGACTGCGCTGTTTTACTGCAATGTTCTGTATGTTGTAAACATTATACATACACCTTCTGTTACTATTTAATTTTTTTTTTTTACGGATTGCTTCCCCACTCTATTGTTTAGCTGTCTCTTTTTTTAGCTGTAAGCCCCCTTGAGTCCCTTGTCCGGGGGGGGGGGAGCAGCATATAAATATATATTACTGTATAGCTCAAAAATGGCTTCTTTTATTACGGCCAGAGCAACAGTCCACGTCACCAGATGCGCAGAGCGTTAGCCTGAGTTGTCGTCACCAAGACACTGATGTGAAGAGTTGGCCCTTTGACACTGGGTGGCAGCAACACACCACAAGATTTGATGGGCCGTTTTTTTGGTTTATTTAGAGCCTTTTTTTTTTTGCTGGGGAAGAAGGATAAGGCTTCCATCAGGTACCTGGAACAGTTATTTCCGAATGCCTCTTACTCTCTTCACATGGTGCAGCCTTAAACTCAGGAATCTGCTGCAAAGAGATATTGGCAGCGACCACCAGCCTGAGCAGTTCAAAAGAGGATTAGATGAAATTCATGGGGGGATAAGGCTACATAAGACCATAAGGAGAGCATCAGGCCAAGGGCCCTTCTAGTTCAGCATCCTCTTCTCACAGGGGCCTGACAGGGAAACCTGAAAGCAGTATCTGAGCACAAGAGCAACTGCCCCCCCCCCCCGCGGTTTCCAGCAATTGCTTTTCGGAAACCTCGCTGCTTCAAAGTGTAGGCAGAGCAGAGCCATTGTGGCTAGTGGCCATCGATAGCCCTCTCCTCTTCCTCCATGAATCATAGAATCGTAGAGTTGGAAGAGACCACAAGGGCCATCCAGTCCAACCCCCTGCCAAGCAGGAAACACCATCAAAGCATTCTTGACATATGCCTGTCAAGCCTCTGCTTAAAGACCTCCAAAGAAGGAGACTCCACCACACTCCTTGGCAGCAAATTCCACTGCCAAACAGCTCTTACTGTCAGGAAGTTCTTCCTAATGTTTAGGTGGAATCTTCTTTCTTGAAGCTTGAATCCATTGCTCCGTGTCCGCTTCTCTGGAGCAGCAGAAAACAACCTTTCTCCCTCCTCTATATTATGACATCCTTTTATATATTTGAACATGGCTATCATATCACCCCTTAACCTTCTCTTCTCCAGGCTAAGCATACCCAGCTCCCTAAGCCGTTCCTCATAAGGCATCGTTTCCAGGCCTTTGACCATTTTGGTTGCCCTCCTCTGGACACGTTCCAGCTTGTCAGTATCCTTCTTGAACTGTGGTGCCCAGAACTGGACACAGTACTCCAGGTGAGGTCTGACCAGAGCAGAATACAGTGGTACTATTACTTCCCTTGATCTAGATGCTATACTCCTATTGATGCAGCCCAGAATTGCATTGGCTTTTTGAATTTGTCTTAATACTGTATTTTAAAGCCATCCAGGTTGGTGGCCATAGTTGCATAATTCTGCAAGAGCAAGTTCCGCAGTTTAGCTTTGCTCTGCATGCCTTTCCTGGCTGCCTGGCCATCTCGGAGGTGCCTCTCTGGTAACGGCAGAGCCCACGTGAGCCGACAGGATGGTGGCCGCCAAGAAGATGGGAAAGTCCCTGTAGGGGCCGTAAAGTCTAGACTTCAGCTAGTTATGAAAAGTGGTAAATATGTACTGGGATACAAGTAGACTCTGAAAATGGCAAAGCCAAGTTGTCATCCTAGCCAACAACCTGCCCAGCTCTAAGGAAATCAGAAACTGAGTACTATGCTATGTGGGCCAAAACTGGCTTGCACCACTACAGTGGTAATACGGTAATATTGAATTGGGTCCAGATTGTGGAAAGTACTGCAGAGTGATTCTCTGCACCCAGGTAATTCTGACATCATTAGAAGCATGCCAGAGCAAACCGGTGAGAAGTAGATATTGCTGAACTTTACATTTTGTGTAATAAAACTGGTTAAAAATTAAAAACCCAACAAACCTCTGCTCTGCATGACGAAGGCCTCTCTTTTATCCGTCCTGAATCTTCAGCTTCGTTGGACGTCCGCGAGTTCTGGCGTCCTGAGAGACGGAGGAAACGCTTTCTGTCTCCACTTTCTCCATGCATGATTTTACGAACGGTCATGTTGCCTCTTAGTCTCACTTCCTTTCTTCTTCATAGGAGAGTCGCTGGCTATCAATGGCGAAGAGCCACTAGGCCAGAACAGCTGATCCCTCTGAATTGCTGAGAGGAGCACAAGTGCGAATGCTGCAGAATACTCGGGTCCTGCTCACGGGCTTCCCATTGGGGCACTTGGCAAACTCCTGAGCAACCCACAACCCTCCTAGGACAATAATCTATATATAATATATAAATTTATTTATTTGGTTTTTCAGATTAAAATTTTCAAGGACTTCCCTCCTCCCCTTTGTGCGTCCTATTGTTAATCATTTCCTCCTGCATCTTTTATGATAATCCAAATAGCCTGGAGAAGAGAAGGTTAAGGGGTGATATGATAGCCATGTTCAAATATATAAAAGGATGTCATATAGAGGAGGGAGAAAGGTTGTTTTCTGCTGCTCCAGGGAAGCGGACACGGAGCAATGGATTCAAACTACAAGAGAGAGATTCCACCTAAACATTAGAAAGAACTTCCTGACAGTAAGAGCTGTTTGGCAGTGGAATTTGCTACCAAGGAGTGTGGTGGAGTCTCCTTCTTTGGAGGTCTTTAAGCAGAGGCTTGACAGGCATATGTCAAGAATGCTTTGATGGTGTTTCCTGCTCGGCAGGGGGTTGGACTGGATGGCCCTTGTGGTCTCTTCCAACTCTACGATTCTATGATTCTATGAAATATTTTACCTCTCCATTGTGTCCAAAAATTCACCATTAAACTACAAGTGTTAGTCCAATCCTACTAACAATTTTAACTGTTTGCAATGGTTTTTAAGATAAATTATCAATCTCCCCCATTCCTTATTAAAACTTTGGTCTTCCTGATTTCTGATTCTTCCGGTTAATTTTAGCCATTTCGGCATAATCCACCAACTCGATCTGCCATTATTCACTGGTAGGGACTTTATCTCCTTCCCATCTCTGGGCCAATAACATCCGCACAGCCGTGGTCACATACATAAATAGTCTTTTCTGCTCCCTTGGGATTTCGGCACCTAGAATTCCTAAAAGGAAAAGTTCGGCTAGGACAATAATTTAATAATCATCCAGGGAAGGGTGAAGCCCTGCCATCGGCTGACATTATGAATGATGTGAGCAGATTGTCACGTGGGTGTGGTGGTGGGGAGGCAATGGCCTTGACTTGCACACGGGATGGAGGTTTTCCATTCCTTATCCTATATAATAAAGTCCCTGTGTCTCTGCGTCCAGATTCCCTGTGTCCCTTTGCCAGATTTGGTGGCAGAGAGCAGTTCCGATCTGCACACCCTCCCCCTCTGGTTCACTTTGGGCTGGCACCACCCCTTGGCCTACCTAGCAGGTTTGTTGTGAGAATCAAAGAAGGGGAAGACAATTTGTCTGCTGCTATGGGTTCCTTGGAGCAATGGGGTGTGTGTGTGTATTTAAATGTGATACCTGAAGGAGCATCTCCACCCCCATCGATCAGCCCAGACACTCAGGTC
Organism: Zootoca vivipara; assembly: GCF_965207765.1. Taxonomy (NCBI): domain Eukaryota; kingdom Metazoa; phylum Chordata; class Lepidosauria; order Squamata; family Lacertidae; genus Zootoca; species Zootoca vivipara. The sequence continues at coordinate 45,568,787 of NC_142597.1, read as the reverse complement.
CAGCTCCGAGGGCCTTCTGGCAGTTCCCTCTCTGTGAGAAGGGAAGTTACAGGGAACCAGGCAGAGGGCCTTCTCGGTAGTGGCACCCACCCTGTGGAACGCCCTCCCATCAGGTGTCAAGGAAATAAACCTATCTGATGTTTAGAAGACATGTGAAGGCAGCCCTCTTTAGGGAAGTTTTTAATGATTGATGTTTTAATGTATTTGTAATCTTTTGTTGGAAGCTGCCCAGAGTGGCTGGGGAGGCCCGGCTATATGGGCGGGGTATAAGTAATAAATTATTATTATTATTATTATTATTATTATTATTATTATTATTATTATTATTATTATTATTATTTAACCCCCTTGGTTTCCTTTTCTGACAAATTCTGATATTTATTTGTGTGTGTATATGCAGAATCTTCCCCAGCTTTCCTTTGAAAACATGCAGCACTAAGCGTGCTTTCCTCCCGCCTATGTTTTGGTTTTTTAGAAAAACCCTTTATCAAGGCGAGGAGAGGGGCAGCCAAGCTCTTTCCCAGAGACAGCGCCAACCTTGCAGGACACCTGACTGGCAGTCTCTCTCTTTCTCTCGGTGGGAATGACCTTGCAGGGAGAATGAGCCGCCATCCACCTTATCTCAGAGGATCTGTCTCAAGACCTTGAAAGCCTCTGTGGGCTTTGCTGGAGAAGGAAATCCATGCATTTCATTTCCAGAGGTGTGCCTGGAAACAACATATTTGCCTCTCCAAACGGGGCAGATGGCAGCTTGAATCAAGGCCAAAGATTAGTGAGTTGCATTCAGACTTTTGTTTTCCTCCTCCTTGCAAATTTTGACTGCTTTGTAGGAAATGTCCCTCGTAAGCACTTCCAGTGTTCTTTACAAATCTGTTGTTTGCCCTGACTTGGTAAATAGGTCTAGACTTGATAAGGTTTTCCAACCCCTTACTATATGTAAGCTGTGGGTCGATTGCAGGGAGATCAATTAAGCAATCAATTGCTGTTAGCCACTAGAGCAAAACTTTGTGGGCCACCTTCAAGGGTAAAAGGTAAAGGACACCTGACAGTTAAGTCCAGTCGCAGACGACTCTGGGGTTGCGGCGCTCATCTCACTTTACAGGTCGAGGGAACCGGCGTTTGTCCGCAGACAGTTTTTCCAGGTCTTGTGGCCAGCATGACTAAGCCGCTTCTGGCGAAACCAGAGCAGCGCACGGAAATGCCGTTTACCTTCCCATCGGAGCGGCACCTATTTATCTACTTGCACTTTTTGGCGTGCTTTCGAGCTACTAGGTTGGCAGGAGCTGGGACCGAGCAATGGAAGCTCACCCCGTCGCGGGGATTCGAACCACCAACCTTCTGTTCGGCAAGCCCAAGAGGCTCAGTGGTTGAGACCACAGCGCCACTCGCGTCCCTTCTTCAAGGGTAGCCCCACACAAAGTGCATCACAGTAGTCTAGCCATAAGGTTAGAAGAGCATAAACAGCTACGGTATGGCCATGCCGTACTGGCCCAGGAATTATTGTACCTGCGAAGAGAGGTGTTTCTGCCCCCCCCCGGCATCGAGTGATTATGTTCTTAATCCAGGTGCTTTGAAGCAATTGGGAAACTCTTGCCTGCGAGCGCTCCAATTGGAGAACAGCCTTTACCAAAGGCTTTGAAGACACTCGAACTCAAGACGCAAGGTAGAAATGTGCTAAGAGGAAGGCACGCTTGGCAAATCCACACCGTGATCAACTCCCGCCTGGAAACCAATGTCCCCACTGTGGAAGGATGTGTGGATCCAGAATTGGCCTCCACAGTCACTTACTGTACTGTTAAACATTGTTAAAACTGTGTTTATGGAAGACAATCTTATTTGGCTACGAGTGATGGCCAAAGAGAAAAGAGAGAGCTTTGAAACATATGCTTGATTAAATTGTTCTGTTGTTTTAGCGCCTGATGAAAAGGTCTGTTAAGCCCCAAAACCTGCACACTCCTAGCATGTGCAAGTGAAGATCACATCCACACTGTACACTTAAAGCATTTTAACAGTCACGGAGAAAACTGGGAACTCTAGTCGATTAAGGGTGTTGAGCCCACGGACCTACAATTCCCGGCGCCGTGATGGCTCTGTTCTGCCTCCACAGTTGGAGGCTGCAACGCTTCTGAGTACCAGTTGCTGGAAACCGCAGGGGGGAGAAAACTTTGTGCTTGAATTCTGCTTGCAGGTTTCTTATTTGGGCATTTGGTTGGCCACTGTGGCCCTTTGGCCTGGTCCAGCAATCTCTTCTTACCGGTAGGTTCTTAGCACCCTTAACAAACTACAGTTCCATCTTTCTTAGCATCCTTCCCACCAGGAGGCTTGAGGCTCCCTTTGTCTGGAGAGGAACCGCCTCCCCAGCTGTTTCTGCCTCAACAACAGCTCATCCTAGCCCCAAAGGGATGGGGCACTTAATTTGCCTGAAAGGGACCTCAGCTGTGTTGTGTTTGGGGGAGGGAGTCCTGTGTCCTGGGGGGGGGACCTATCCATTAGGTGCAGAGGTGGGGAAATAGGCAAATAATTAGTGCTGAAACTCCTGGATCGTGGAGGGCCTGAGTGGTGCCTTTAAAACGCTTTATATACCATGCTAATTGTCATATTTAAACCAGTTTGCAACAGAAATAACCATAGTTAATCCCCTAGTCCAGATGTGGGGAACCGTTGGCCCTTCAGATGTTGCCGAACTTTAACTCCCAGTATCCCTGGCTAATGGCTATGCTTGCTCTGGGGCTCATGAGAGTTGTGATTTAGGATCATATCGGGGTGGGCAAAGGTTCCGCACACTTGACTTAGCCCTAAAACTGCAAAGTACATGTAACTACAGTAAACAGCATATTCTAGCCTGGCTATCTCTCCTCTACTTTGTTGACTCTCTGTCTGGGGTCAGTCTGCAGATTGGAAGCCCCTTGGGGCAGAGACCTGTCCTCTCATTTTTTTGTTTTATTTTTATTAAGTGCTTTGCTCCAGGAGGGCGCTATCGAAATGATAATTATAATGGTCTCAGAACCACAAAAAAAAAGAAAAAAATAGTCAGAAGAACAATTTATTTATTTGTTTATTGAACTTGCCCAGGAAGTATATGATCAGCCAATGCAGACTTTTTTTAAAGTAAAGATATTTCATTTTATAATGTTTATAAAACAGAGAGAACAGTTATAATAACAGATGAGGATTTAAAAATGGCAAACAAAAGTATAAAATGGGCACGTAGAATGAGTCCACCTGGACGTGGGTTCAAATAAAAATGTCCAAGTTCCAGACTTGCCAGGCTTGAAAATGATGTTTCTGTCATAAGCTACATGTAATAAAGGAATGCCAAATCATATTATAATAGGGTTGTCAAAGTGAACATCTTTTGGGGGGGGGGCAAAATTATTGATCTTTCTTGTTGAGCTTTTTTCAAATCTCAAAATAAAAATATGAGTTTTTGAGCTGCCATACGTCGGGATTTTGCCTTGTCAAAATCCCAAATTCTGTGCTGTTTTCTCCATTCTAGCTCTATTCCAGAGCGTGTCCAGAGCGGACTATTTCCCACTGCATTGCAGTTACTGTTCAAGCCGCCAAGATCATATGTCAGGCCAATTCTGTTGACAATGGATCTACACTAGTATCCTTGAAAATACGGCCGCTCAGTTTGAGCGCCTGGATTCTGCGCCGGCAACTGCCTGCCACCTCAACAGTCTGGCTGTGACATTTTGCACCAGCTGGGGTCTCCGGACGAAGCCCGAGCGAGGGAAGCCCCACAGAAAACAATTTAATATATCAGTCTGTGGGAAACCTGGCAGGCTCTCTAGATGCGGCTAGACTCCAGCTCCCACCAGCCTCTGGCCAGCAGGACCAGTAATGGTCAGGGAATGTGGAAGTTGGAGCCCAGCTGCATCTGGAGGACGCCACCCTTGCCTATGCACCCCAGAGAAAGAACTGAATGCAGCCTTTGCTGGCCTGCTATTTTCCCCAGATGTTCTGGGCTGCCAGGAGTCCCAAACATCTGGAGGGCAACAGGATGCTGCTGCTCCAGAGAAGCGGACACAGAGCAATGGATTCAAACTACAAGAAAGAAGAGTCCACCTAAACATTAGAAAGAACTTCCTGACAGTAAGAGCTGTTCGGCAGTGGAATTTGCTACCAAGGAATGTGGTGGAGTCTCCTTCTTTGGAGGTCTTTAAGCAGAGGCTTGACAGGCATATGTCAGGAATGCTTTGATGGTGTTTCCTGCTTGGCAAGGGGGTTGGACTGGGTTGCCCTTGTGGTCTCTTCCAACTCTATGATTCTATGATTCTAGGATGGGGAAGAGGCTTCCAAGGCCCAGGAGCAAGAGGGCAGCAGCTAAGGCTTGCACCCGTCCGTCCGTGGGCTCCAGAGAGACCTTCGGATGGGTCTTCAAATTCACAGAAGCAGGCCTTTGGTCACCACCACTCAGTAGTAGGCTGTGAGCCTACCTTGCAGGCTTGTTGTGAGGAGAATGGTTAGCAGGGAACAGGGAACGAGAACAGGAGGAAGGTAACGTTTTGCTAGTGTTTGCTATTGCCGTTGTGATTCCGATTGTTATAATTGGTATTGATTGATTATTGTAATTTTGCTGTTACTGTTTGGCAGCCGGTTTATTATTTATTTATTTATTTATTTATTTATTCATGCCATGACTTTTGAAGTTAAGGAAGGGAGCCTTAAGCAGAGAAAGAAAAAGAAAACAGCATCCAGGTTTGTCTTCTGTTAATAACAACAACAATAATTTTTTAAAAAATAATTAAATTAATAATTAAATGCAATAATCATTAAATCAATAATTAAATGCAATAATTATCAAATCAATTATTAAATGCAATAATCATTAAATCAATAATTAAATGCAATAATTATTAATTCAATGTTGTTGTTTGTTTGTTTGTTTGTTTGTGTGGTTTTGTGATGGGTTTATTCTCCCAGTTCCCGATGGTGGGGGGCCATTTTAGGAGCGAATTTCCCGTTAACTCTTTCGCTGCCGCCGGCCCTTGCTACCCTCCCATCCCCACTAAGCAACGTGGCACGGCGCTGCCCGGCCAGTCTTGTCCCTCGGCGGCCGCCGTAACCCCCATCCCGGAAGCGTCTCCATGGCGACGCGAGACCCTGTGGCCGCGGCCTGGCGGGGAAAGAAGAAGCGCGATGGAGAAATACGAGCGAATCCGGGTGGTCGGGAGGGGGGCGTTCGGGTGAGAAGGCGGAAAACTTTCTCTCTCTTTCTCTCTCCCACTAGCGGGTGCACGCCGACGCCGTTGCCATGGTGATGGGAGGGGCGCACCCCTCCCTCCAGCCAATCAGGTTTGGGGGGGCGCCCCACCCCCAATTTGAAAGGGGCGCCCCGACGAAGCACCCCTGTCCCCGCTCTTGCTAAGGTCGCAGGCCTGTCCTAGGAGAGCTTTTATAAAAAAGGATATTTTCGAATAACGAGCCTATGCAAATGAAAGAAGCTAAAAAAATATGCATATGCATATTAGTGTGCGTGTATTGCATATACAAATAAAAGGAGCTTATATAGATGCATACTGTATGTATATGTATAATGCAATTTAGATTGAAATAAATCACGTTCCCCCATTGGCCAGGCATTTTCTCAATCTGCCATTCTATATGCACAATTTAACCCACTCGAAATTATAGTGGTGCTTACTCCCGAGAAAGCATACAGAGGATGAGAACCAGTGTGGCATTGTGGCCAAAGGAACGCAGGGTGACCCGGGTTCAAATCCCCCACTGAAGGAGCCATGGAGTTCCTTGGGACACATTGGCACAGCTTAGCTTCCCTGTCTTTGGAGGGAAATGACTGGATAGGAAGGTATAGGAAATATTGAGTAGAATCGTCTCCTCTCTGAGCGTAATTTGAGCCCCACCCTTACTGATGTTTTGGCACCCGTTAAAGGCGCTCTTATATTCCCAGACTTAATTGCACTTAATTTCAGGAGGTTCTTTTATATTCTCTCCATTTAACACTGCATGGCTCATCTGCTGCATTTTACTTTGTATATGGTGATTTTAAGCTGGATACAGGTAGGTAGCCGTGTTGGTCTGACATAGTCGAAACAAAATAAAAAAAATTCCTTCCAGCAGCACCTTAAAGACCAACCAAGTTTTTATTTTGGTATGAGCTTTCGTGTGCATGCCCACCAGCGCATCTGAAGAAGTGTGCATGCACACGAAAGCTCATACCAAAATAAAAACTTAGTTCGTCTTTAAGGTGCTGCTGGAAGGAATTTTTTTTTGTTTGTTTAAGCTGGATGTCATTTAAATCACAGGCTGCCTCAGAGGGATGTGGGTGGCGCTGTGGGTTAAACCACTGAGCCTAGGGCTTGCCGATCAGATGTCAAAGTGCAGGTAGATAAATAGGTACCGCTCCGGCGGGAAGGTAAATGGCGTTTCCCGAGACGAGCACCGCAACCCCAGTTGTCCGCGACTGGACCTAATGGTTAGGGGTCCCTTTACCTTTACCTTTACCTTTAGGCTGCCTCAGGGCTGAAGTCCATTCATTGTTTCAGTAGGTCTACTCTGAACAAAATGCAATTGGAGCCAGCCTATAGCTGAGCTCATGTGGATTCGTGTTACCCTAAGGCCTTAAGTTCACCTTTTCTTTCATTAATGCCTTCCCTCTATATACAATCAGTATAAAGACAGCTGAGAATTAAAAAGAAATAAAAATCATACACAATAATGAAAGCAAAATGCCATAAAGCCAGCAGCAGTTTTAAAGCAGGGGCTCTGCAGTCCTCCAGATGTTGTTGGACTACAACTCCCATCATCCCTTGACCATTGCCCTGTTGGGGGTTGATGGGGGTCATGGGGCCATGACATCTGGAGAGCCACAGATTCCGCATTCCGGCTAAAAAAAGAGTGTTCCATCGCTTCTCTCCTGCGTGAGTCACATGTTACGCTTCCCAGACAAACAGCCGTGACCCAAAATGCCCTAAGGGGGTGTTTTAATCATGTGTGCATTACATTTTCATTTGTACCCTTTTCCAGAGTTGGAAAGTAGGCCACGTTTACTGCTCCCATTTCACAGATGGTGAACTGAGCTAATTGACGATGACTCATCCAGGATATTTCAGCCATGGCACAGCTTTGAGGCTCCCCCCCCCTGCAATGGTGGGGATGTCAGCTTTTTATCCTGAATACGCCAGGTTCAAAAAGGATCTTACTGCTATAGAATCATAGAATTGTAGGAGTGAGAGGACTGGAAAGGACCCCCAAGAGTCATCTAGTCCTCTGCTGTGCAGGAATCACACAACCGACCTGTTTGAAAACTCTCCAATGCAGCTCCAATGATGGCTCATACCGTCAGAAAGTTCTTCCTAATGTTTAAGAAGTTTCCTGTCCCTGATACTCTGGTGATCCTCTGCCAGTCAGAGCTGACAGCCCTGGGCTGGGTGACTCCACGGGCAGACTGCATACCAATATGGCTTCCGCTGTTTAGGGGCTGACTTCCTTCTTGGTCTTTTTGTGGTCCCTTTCCCCCAGCCAGTGTGGTGTAGTGGATAAAAGCGGTAGACTCGTAATCTGGGGAACCGGGTTCGCGTCTCCGCTCCTCCACATGCAGCTGCTGGCTGACCTTGGGCTAGTCACACTTCTCTGAAGTCTCTCAGCCCCACTCACCTCACAGAGTGTTTGTTGTGGGGGAGGAAGGGAAAGGAGAATGTTAGCCGCTTTGAGGCTCCTTCGGGGAGTGATAAAGCAGGATATCAAATCCAAACTCTTCTCCTCCTCCTCAGAATCGTCCACCTCTGCCTTCGGAAAATGGACCAGAAGCTAGTGATCCTGAAGCAGATCCCCGTGGAGCAGATGACCAAGGATGAGCGGCTGGCCGCCCAGAATGAGTGCCAAGTGCTGAAGCTGCTCCACCACCCCCACGTCATCGAATACTACGAGAACTTCCTGGAGGACAAGGCGCTCATGATCTCCATGGAGTATGCGCCGGGTGAGGATCGGTGGGTCCCGAAGGCGGCAAGGCACACTCCTGCCACCAAAAGCCTCATACCTCTAAGGAAAGTGGGGTGCAATATAGGCCCTGCAGGCTGAAGGCTGCCCTTCAGCTATCCTAGCACCCTTCAGATGTTTTGGACTCCAACTCCCATCAGTCCCAGCCAGTACAGCTGTGGTTATGCGGGTTCCCCCACCACCCCCCAAAAAAAATCAGTCTTGAGGGTGCCAGAATGGGGGCAGCTGCTCAACACCACACATTGGCTCCCAGTACGTTTCTGAGCACAATTCAAAGTTCTAAAAAAGCTCTAAACGGTCTCAGCCCAATATACCTGAAGGAGCGTCTTTATCCCCATCGTTCAGCCCGGACACTGAGGTCCAGCTCCGAGGGCCTTCTGGCGGTTCCCTCCCTGCGAGAAGTGAGGTTACAGGGAACCAGGCAGAGGGCCTTCTCGGTGGTGGTGCCTGTCCTGTGGAACGCCCTCCCATCAGATGTCAAGGAAATAAACAACTATCTGACTTTTAGAAGACATCTGAAGGCAGCCCTGTTTAGGGAAGTTTTTAACATGCAATGAATTATTATATTTTAATCTTTTGTTGGGAGCTGCCCAGAGTGGCTGGGGAAACCCAGCCAGATGGGTGGGGTATAAATAATATATTATTATTATTAACCTCAAGAAACTGCTGGACTCCAACCCCCATAATCCCCGGACACTGGGTCTGCTGGGAATTGGGAGTTCCACCTAGAAGGCCACAGGTTTCCCTATCCCTGGTCTGTTTTATTTCCCTAGAATCATATACTGTAATCGTAGAGTTGTAAGGGGACCATGACAGTCATCTAGTCCAACCCCCTGCAATACAGGAATCTTTTACCCAGTGTGGGGCTTAAACCCATCACCCTGAGATTAAGGGTTTCGTGCTCTACTGACTGAGCTGACCTGGTTTGAAAATAGTCACATTTTTCCCACCCTGGGGTTTAATCTCAGCTTGTCCAAACTGGGACAGACTCGTGGAGGGGAGGGCTGTCGATGGCTGCCACCCATGATGGCTGTGCTTCGCCTCCATAGCTGGAAGCAGCAATGCTTCTGAATCCCCGTTGCTGGGAGCCAGAGGAGGAGAGAGTTGCTCTTGTGCTTGGCTCCCGCTTGTAGGTTTCCCTCAGGCCAGCCCCTGTGAGAAGAGGATAGGATAGGATAGGTAAAGGTAAAGGGACCCCTGACCATTAGGTCCAGTCGTGACCGACTCTGGGGTTGCGCGCTCATCTCGCATTATTGTTTCCAGGTCATGTGGCCAGCATGACAAAGCCGCTTCTGGCAAACCACAGCAGCACATGGAAACGGCGTTTACCTTCCCGCTGTAGCGGTTCCTATTTATCTACTTGCATTTTGACGTGCTTTCGAACTGCTAGGTTGGCAGGAGCTGGGACCGAGCAACGGGAGCTCACCCCGTCACAGGGATTCGAACCGCCGACCTTCTGATCAGCAAGCCCTAGGCTCAGTGGTTTAACCACAGCGCCACCTGGGTCCTTACAGCGCCACCTGGGTCCCTGGTATCCTATAAAGATAGGATAAATCTTTATTGTCATTGTCCCCTTGCAGGAACAACGAAATTTCTCGGATGCTGGTCTAGATGGGACATTGGCCTGATCCAGCTGCTGACAGTCAGTGTGGTCACCAATGCCCTGACACAATCAAAAGGAGCTTCCAGCATCTGCCTTCCCTTCTCCTGGGAAAGCAAATCTGGAGGCAAAACCATTGGGGGGGGAGGCAAGGAGCCCTCCCTCTCCAGCCTCCAGGTCAAGGCGGTCTTTGAAGGGAAGGCTTCCTAGGCTTAGGGCAGTGGGAAGAATGCTGGGGAGGAGCACCATTGTTCCCAGCACCTGGCCTATAGCACATCCCCTCCCCCCCCTCTTCTTTGCAGGTCACCTTCAGGCAGGTGAAAAGGAGGTTTCAGGTTTCAAAGCCACCAGTGGCGGCAAGGTAGCTGCAAACCTGAGATTTGGCTTTTGGTTTGTGGTTTGGAAACAAAAGAGCGCAGGGTTTGTTTGGCATGTGTGTTTTTAGCAAGGGCAGGGGGGCAGGGGTGTGCCTCCTGGACTAGGACGATCCACAGACCCCCATATATTTGAGGCAGAAGGAACAGGTTCAGCTCGCTCTGCCCTCGGAGAAAAAATGGCTTTCTTCCTTGTGGTTCCACCCTTGTCAAGGAGCACAGGGTTTAACCCATTTAGGGACAACAGTAGCTCTGCTCCCATCCAAGGGAGAAAGGGCTGTAGTTTTCCTTGGGAGGCGGCTTTCTGTTGTTTTTGTTATTCAATTTATCACTACCCCTTCAAAATATGGTGCATTGCAGGGAGATGCAATAGATGACCCTGTGTGTCCCTTCAAACTCTACAATTCTATGATAAGAATTTAAAATCTAAAATTGCAGCCATATTAAATGCAATATCAAAAGCAGTTTAGACCCGTAGGCCCCAAAGCTTTGGGGGCCATGCCTCCTAGGTTCCACAAACGCATCCTCAGGGCCCCCTACCCTAATAAAAAGACAATAGCAGCTTGCTCGGCCCTGTAAGGAAGTTCAAAACCGTAACAATTAATTGCACATTTATGCAAAATCCAATTAAAACTATTTCAGAATTATTCCGTTTAATTCGACAAAATGGATGAACTTGATTCAAGGATACCAGCTTTTCAAATGAAGTCTGTTAGTCGTTTTCACTTCCAGTGCCCACCTGCCACCCCCTTGCCTCTTAGCAGCCCCCTGGGTCATCCCACCATGCCCCAGGTGTTACGCTGGCCTCTCTCTGCTTCCTCCCTGCCAGGTGGGACGCTGGCTGAGTTCATCCACAAGAGGGGCAACTCCCTCCTGGACGAGGAGACCATCCTCCACTTCTTTGTCCAGATCCTCCTGGCCCTCCACCACGTCCACGCCAAGCAGATCCTCCACCGGGACCTCAAGACTCAGAACATCCTCCTGGACAAGCACCACATGATCGTCAAGATTGGGGACTTTGGCATCTCCAAGATCCTCAGCAGCAAGAGCAAAGCTTACACGGTGAGAACAACGGAGAGCAACTCCTGGTTCCCACGTCCCGCCCCCTGCGGTTGGCCAGTGGCGTGAAGCCTCTGGACTGGCCAGGTTTGGTGTCAGTCACAGGGCAGCCAATGTGCTGCTGCTGCCCCTGACAGGGCTTCTTAGCGGTGGGTCAGAAGGCCCTCGGTATTGGACCTCAGTGTCCGGGCAGAACGATGGGGGTGGAGACGCTCCTTCAGGTATACTGGACCGAGGCCATTTAGGGCTTTAAAGGTCAGCACCAACACTTGGAACTGTGCTCGGAAACGTACTGGGAGCCAATGTAGATCTTTCAAGACCGGTGTTATGTGGTCTCGGCGGCCGCTCCCAGTCACCAGTCTAGCTGCCGCATTCTGGATTAGTCGTAGTTTCCGAGTCACCTTCAAAGGTAGCCCCACGTAGAGCGCATTGCAGTAGTCCAAGCGGGAGATAACCAGAGCATGCACCACTCTGGCGAGACAGTCTGCAGGCAGGGAGGGTCTCAGTCTGCGTACCAGATGGAGCTGATTGACAGCTGCCCTGGACACAGAATTGACCTGCGCCTCCATGGACAGCTGTGAGTCCAAAATGACTCCCAGGCTGCACACCTGGTCCTTCAGGGGCACAGTTACCCCATTCAGAACCAGGGAGTCCTCCACACCTGCCCGCCTCCTGTCCCCCACAAACAGTACTTCTGTCTTGTCAGGATTCAACCTCAATCTGTTAGCCGCCATCCATCCTCCAACCGCCTCCAGGCACTCACACAGGATAAATAAATGCATGAATATAGAATAGCCCAAAGTGAGCTTGAGCCACCAGGATCTCTCTGAGCGGGGAGGCCTCCTTTCATCTTACACTGTGAGGGGCCTGAATGTGGATATGGATCTTGGGGTGGGAGAAACTGATCCTTTCTCTGGATAGAGGGGCTTTTTGCACACACAAACCCCCCCCCCAAAAAAAAGAAAGAGTATTTCACAGAAATGGAAAAATTCAATCCTCCTACCGTAACGTATTGGTTAAGGAAAACCTGATGATAAAGTTTATTTTAAGGATAAAACTCACACATAGGAAAAATAATCAAGAGAACAAATACGTATTGAAAAGTGGGCCCTATTCTTACATTTCTGGAATGACACTGTAAATGATATCTTTTTAATTTATTCTCAGCACTATCAGATTTTTTGTTATAGGATTCCTGTCACACACGTCATTTTCTTTTATTCCTGTTTCTATTTCATTCATTCATTTTCTTCTTGGGGAAACAAGGATATTTGATATATAATAGTTTTGGCAACAACCTGCAATACTAGAACGATAATAACATTATTCAAGAAAAAAAGAGAAAATAATACCCGCCCCTCCACCTTTGCTCTGGGCCTCCTTCTCACATCCGTGTTGTTCTTCTTCCTAGGTGGTGGGCACCCCCTGCTACATCTCCCCGGAGCTCTGCGAGGGCAAGCCTTACAACCAGAAGAGTGACATCTGGGCTCTAGGCTGTGTGCTCTACGAGCTGGCCAGCCTGAAGAGGGCTTTTGAGGCCGCGGTAAGGAGACGTTTGCGGAATCGGGTTGGAGTGGAGGACTGGCCAGCCTCTGTGTCCTGAACGCCCTGTCTCCTCAGTCTTGGTCCTGTAAACGATTGTGTCATGGTCTGTGCTGCAGCCCAGCATCCTGTCTCCAAGAGGGGACAGCTTCATGCCTCTAGGAAGCTGGCCCCCTGACCAGAAGAATGCTTGATGGCCAGGTCAGGTTTAGTCCTGTGGTTCCCAAGCATTTTGGGGCCACTGCCCCTCTTGGTTCCCTAAATTATTCCCCAGTGCACCCCACCCTACCCTATAAAAAAGGATTGTTCAGAATACTGGTTTGCACTGAGGAAGATGCAAGAACATTCAAAACAGTAACAATTCATTGCATGTTTATTCAAAATCCAATTATAATTATTTCATTTCGGAACTGATGGACTTGATCCATTGATACCAGATACTGCATGGAAATAAATTGGGCTCATTCATAGTAATGAAACCATAAGGATGAAGGAGGTTTATAGCATAAAATATTTAATGTATAAGTTACACACAAACCTTCACTTATCACAGATGTGCTATAACTAGTTTATTAAGAAAATCAAGATCTGTTACCAATAATTGGCTATCTTGTGACTTTGTGGCAAACAAATGTGACCCAAAGAAATAGCTTTGAAAGTGATAAAAGCGGTAAACCTTTAAATACAAAGCAAGGAAGGTATTTCGCTCTAGGCTCCAGCCTGGTCAATTGTAAATAAGTGATCAGCCTGCTCGGAGGGCCCCACCTCCAGTGCCCCCCTTTCCCCTTAGGGTCCCCCCAGGGAATCCCCCTCCCCGGGAGCAATACCATCCACTTTGAGAACCACTGGTCTAGTCAATGATTTCACAAAGCTCTCCTCACCATCTCCCTTTCTTTTTCTCAAACTAAAGAGTGTCTCCTTTATGTGCCCTGCCTTACAGGGGTGTCGCTGGCCGCTCCTTGCCTCTCACTTCTCGGGGAAGGCAGTATGGCAAGATGGCATGCCATGCCTTCTCTCCTAACTGTCCCACCATCTTTCGCACACAGAACCTGCCAGCCTTGGTCCTGAAGATCATGAGCGGGACTTTCGCCCCCATCTCGGACCGCTATAGCCCCGAACTGCGCCAGCTGATCCTCAGCCTGCTCAACTTGGACCCCTCCAAGCGGCCCCAGCTGAACGAGATCATGGCGGAGGCCATCTGCGCCCGGCCCCTCCTGAACCTCTACACCGACGTTGGCAGTGTCAGGATGAGGAGGCAAGTCCTGGGCCCCTGTGGTGGCGCTCACGCCCCCTCCTCCAGGAACACTCAGCTCATGGGCCCACTTAGCTCAGTATGGCTTGTAAGATTCTAGTCCTCATGGTTCTAGACGAAGAGCATAAGAGCCTGCTGGATCAGGCCAGTGGCCCATCTAGTCCAGCATCCTGTTCTCAAGCAGATGCCCTAATGAGAAGCCCACAAGCAGGACATGAGCGTAAGAGCTCTCTCCCCTCCTGTGGTTGGTGCCCATTGATAGCCTTCCGCTCTAGGAATTTGTCCTCTTTTTAAGGCATCCAAATTGATAGCCATGTTCAAATATATGAAAGGATGTCATATGGAGGAGGGGAGAAAGGTTGTTTTCTGCTGCTCCAGAGAAGCGGACACAGAGCAATGGATTCAAACTTCAAGAAAGAAGATTCCACCTAAACATTAGGAAGAACTTCCTGACAGTAAGAGCTGTTCGGCAGTGGAATTTGCTGCCAAGGAGTGTGGTGGAGTCTCCTTCTTTGGAGGTCTTTAAGCAGAAGCTTGACAGCCATCTGTCAGGAATGGCTTTGATGGTGTTTCCTGCTTGGCAGGGGGTTGGACTGGATGGCCCTTGTGGTCTCTTCCAACTCTATGATTCTATGATTCTAAATTGGTGGCCACCCCTGCCTCCTGCAGGAGGGAGTTCCGTCATTTAGCCATGCACTGCATGAAGAACCATATAGAATGATAATATCGTAGAGTTGGAAGGGACCCCAAGGGTCCTCTAGTCCACCCCCTGCAATGTAGGAATCTCAGCTAAAGCATCAATCGCAGGTGGCCATCCAACCTCTGCTTAAAAAAACCTTCCAAGGAAGGAGGGCCTTTCAGAGGGAATCCGTTCCACTTTGAACAGCTCTTACTCTTAGAAAGTTCTTCCTGATGTTGAGTTGGAATCTCATTTCTTGTAAGTTGAAGCCATTGGTTCAAGTCCTACCCTCTAGAGCAGGAGAGAAGAAGCTGGTTCCTTCTTCCATTTGACAGCCCTTTAGACATTTGAAAATGGCTCTCTGTGTCTCCTCTTTTCCCGGCTAAACATCCCCAACTCCCTCAGCCGTTCCTCTTAAGACTCTGTGTCCAGACCCTTGATCATCCTGGTCCCCCTCCTCTGCGCACCTTCCAGCTTATCAACATCCTTCAACAGAAGTCCCTTCTGTTTTCCTTTGAGAAATAGGAACTTAGGAGGCTGCCTTAGGCGAAGTCAGTCCATTGCCCTGTCTAACTTGCATTGTCTGCACTCAGTGGCAGTTCTCCAGGGTTCCAAGACAGGAATCTTCCCGGGCCTTACCCGGAGATATTGCCACTGGGCCTTAAGACCTTGGACCTTCTGCATGCCAAGCAGATCCTCTGCCTCTGAGCTGCAGCCCTTCCCTGCCACTGCTGTCTGAGATAAGCCCACCCTCTTCCCCCCCCTTTCAGGCCCGAGAAGCCGCTGGCCGCTGTGCCACCAGTGACCCACGGCAGGGTGGGAGCGGGAGCCGTCGGCCCTAGGGCCAGAGGTAAGGTGGGAGGCCTTTGGAAGAGGGCTTCACACCCTTTACTTTTTTGGGGGGGGGGGACATTGCCTGGGGTCCTTCCCCAGTGGCCCAGAGGGCACGACCGGGGTGGGGACAAGGGCATGTATGGTCATTGCATCCTTCCGATATTATCTGCTGTTCTTTTCTGTCCTGCTGGATCAGGCCAATGGCCCACCCAGTCCAGCATCCTCTTCTCACAATGGCCAACCGGATAACAATTGCCTTCCACACCACCAACCTCCCCTTTCCTGAGTCTGGGGGTCGTCGTCGTCCCCCCCCCCCCGGGCCACTAACTCACAGAGCTTTTCTCTTGGACCCAGGCTCCAGAGCCGGCTCAGCGAGGTCAGGCATCCCCCCCGCCCCCTCTTCCGTCTACACCTGGGGGGGCGGGATCACCCTCCCTCTGCGCCTGCCCATGCTGAACACCGAAGTGGTGCAGGTCTCCACCGGAAGGACCCAGAAGGCGGGCGTCACCAAATCTGGGCGGCTGATCCTGTGGGAGGTGAGAGGGCGAGGAGGGGGTCCCACAGGTTGGTGGGTGGGTGAGGAGCCCATCGCTATGCCCCTCCCAGGAAGGAGGAAGGCAGGCTGATTGAGAATCTCTAAAGATGCCTTACATTAGACCAGCTTGTTCTTTGGCTTGAAACTCCTGTGCCCTGTCTTTCGTTGTACAGTACGATCGCATCTTATATGCCGTTAACCTGAGCAATGTCAACCTTGTGTGGTTGAAATCTAGCCAGTTAAGGTTGCATAAATAAAATTCAGGCTATCCCCCCGGGGTTCACACATGCCTGGTGGCAATGTCTCCTGGCCCGTATTCTCTTGCTGTTAGCCCCAGATGTTTCCCCCACACACACAAAGGGTGGGCTGTGGCAGCCAAGACACCTCAATGCGTTCTGCACATGCTCAAGCACCTCCGCTTGCTTTGGACGCTGCATCGCTGAGCCCTGATCCTGTTGCCATCAGTCCGCATTCAAACCAAGCCCACTTTGCTCCGACTGAGCCGGGCAGGAATGTAACATGCCCTCCTCCCGCTGTTTTTCTCTCTCTCTTTCTCCCCACCAGCCGCCCCCGCTTGGCACGGCGGGGGGGCCCTCGCTCCCTGGGGCCACTGAGCAGCTGCAGCCCCAGTTTGTCTGCCGCTTCCTGGAGGGCCAGTCCGGGGTGACCATCAAGCTGGTGGCCTGTGGGGACCTTTTCACCACCTGCCTGACAGGTACAACAGAGGCAAGCGAAGGGGGCTGTCGGGGCACAAGATCCCCCTGCTTGTCAATGGAGGGCGGCAGTTGGGTAAGGGATGGTTGCACAGGGATCTGGCCCCACCCTGATTTCTCTTTGTCCCCTTGATCATGAGGAGGAGGTGAGGGGGGGAGTTTAGCTTTTCCTTCCTTCCTTCCTTCCTTCCTTCCTTCCTTCCTTCCTTCCTTCCTTCCTTCCTTCCTTCCTTCCTTCGGCAACCTCCCCTCTGGACTGTGCTGACAGCTCTCCTTTGCCACCTGCAGACCGAGGGATCGTCCTGACCTTTGGCAGCGGCAGCAGTGGGTGCCTGGGGCATGAGACCTTCGCAGACGTCACCCAGGTAGGCCAGGGCTGAATTTCTGAGCATCATTAGGCTGGTGGGCTGGTTTGGCCACTTCCCCCAGATTCCCTGGAGGCCAGAATTCCTCCCAGCGGCTGCTGTTGTACCCTGATCACAAGAACAGGAGCTGAGCCTGGCTGCTGGGTCTGGTCCCAGGGCACCGATCTAGTCCAGCCTCCTGTTCTCACGGTGCCCAGCCACATGCCCCCAAAGGGAAGCCCCCAAGCAGGGCATGGCCACAAGAGCCTTCTCCCCTCCTGTGGTTTCCAGCAACTGGCACTCAGAAGCATCTCTTGCCACCAACCTTGGAGACATCCAGGGAAACTGAAGGTTGGAAGGTTGAAGGCAGATACAATAAAGTCCTTTATGTGGCGCGTAGTTAAACTTAACTCCCGCAGGTGGCAGGGGTGCTCACCAACCTAAGGTAAAGGTAAAGGGACCCCTGACCATTAGGTCCAGTTGCGGACGACTCTGGGGTTGCAGCGCTCATCTCGCTTTACTGGCTGAGGGAGCCAGTGTACAGCTTCCAGGTCATGTGGCCAGCAGGACTAAGCCGCTTCTGGCGAAACCAGAGCAGCACATGGAAACGCCGTTTACCTTTCCGCTGTAGCGGTACCTATTTATCTACTTGCACTTTGACGTGCTTTTGAACTGCTAGGTTGGCAGGAGCTGGGACAGAGCAACGGGAGCTCACCCCGTCGCAGGGATTTGAACCGCCGACCTTCTGATCGGCAAGCCCTAGGCTCAGTGGTTTAACCCACAGCGCCACCAACCTAGATGGCTTTAAAAGAGGATGGAGGAGAGGGCTGTCAAGGGCTACTCAACACAATGGCTGCTCTGTGCTTCTGAATGCCAGTTGCTGGAAGCCCCAGAAGGAGAGAGTTGTTCTTGTGCTCGGATCCTGCTTGCTGGTTTCCTGGTTGGCGGCTGTGAGAAGAGAATGCTGGACTGACCCCTGGCCTGATCCAGCAGGCTCTTCTTAGGACAGAGCACAGTCCTCCTGGCAAGTAGGCATAAATATCCATCTCTTCCATGAATTTTCCCCAAACCCATGAATTTTAAACCCATCCCATATTGCGGCTATCCCTGCCTCCCGTGGGAGCAAGTTTCCTAGTGTGCCATTCCATAGTTTTAATGACAGAATGAAGGCAGGATAGAAACACGTTGAACTGAAGATTTTATTGTCTGGCGTGGGAGGGTTTCCTCTCTGAGAGGTGGCAACCCTTCCCGGGCAAATTTGGCTGCAGGTCCACCAACCGGGGATGTGGCTTGCGCAGTTGTGGGACAGGAGGAAAAGGGCTGGGTGTGTGGGTAGAGAGAGGGAGGACCGGGCTGGGGGGGGGGAGAGAGAGACTGCTTGAACAGTTGCTGCCACCCCTCTCTGCAGCCCAAGATCGTGGAGGCCCTGCTGGGCTACGAGATCACACACGTGTCCTGCGGGGCATCACACGTCCTAGCTGTTTCCAACGAAGGGGAGGTCTTCGCGTGGGGCAGAGGGGACAACGGTGAGTGGCGGCGTTACACTGGGTTGGTGGGGCTGCCTGTTCTCTTGGCTCCCTTTCATCGCCTCCCACCCCTTCCCTCTCTTCCCAGGGCGCTTGGGGCTGGGGACCCAGGAGTCCCACAACTCCCCACAGCAGGTCTCCGTCCCCCCTGAGCACGAGGCACAGAAGGTTCTCTGCGGCATCGATGCCTCCATGATTCTGACAGGGAGGAACCAGGTCCTGGCCTGTGGGAGCAACAGGTAGGGCAAGGGGACCGTGTCGTGCTGGGGGCATAGCTGCCAAGTTTTCCCTTTTCTCACGAGGAAGCCTATTCAGCATAAGGGAATTTCCCTTAAAAAAAGGGAGAACTTGGCAGCTATGGCTGGGGGTCACAGGAGGGTAATAATAATAATAATAATAATAATAATAATAATAAAATAATAATAATAATAATAATATATTATTTATACCCCGCCCATCTGGCCGGGTCTCCCCAGCCACTCTGGGCGGCTTCCAACAGAAGAATAAAACACAGTAATTTATTAAACATTAAAAGCCTCCCTGAACAGGGCTGCCTTCAGATGTCTCCTAAAAGTCTGGTAGTTGTTTTCCTTTTTGACATCTGTTGGGAGGGCGTTCCACAGGGCAGGCGCCACCACCGAGAAGGCCCTCTGCCTAGTTCCCTGCAACTTGGCATCTTGCAACGAGGGAACCGCCAGAAGGCCCTCGGTGCTGGACCTCAGTGTCCGGGCAGAATGATGGAGGTGGAGACGCTCCTTCAGGTATACTGGACCAAGGCCATTTAGGGCTTTAAAGGTCAGCACCAACACTTTGAATTGTGCTCGGAAACGTACTGGGAGCCAATGTCGATCTTTCAAGACCGGTGTTATGTGGTCTCGGCAGCCGCTCCCAGTCACCAGTCTAGCTGCCGCATTCTGGATTAGTTGTAGTTTCAGAGTCACCTTCAAGGGTAGCCCCACGTAGAGCGCATTGCAATAGTCCAAGCGGGAGATAACTAGAGCATGCACCACTCTAGCTAGACAGTCTGCAGGCAAGTAGGGTCTTAGCCTGCGTACCAGATGGAGCTGGTACAGAAATGCCACAGTGAAACAGAAATGCCATAAAACAAAAGGTCCGATCCTGCTGACCTGGCCAGAGTGGGAAGCCAGGCCAGCAGGCAGAGCCAAACCAGAGACTTCATATCAACAGCTACTTCCAGGGCCCGACGCAGCTCACTCCTGTTCTTTCCTGGGCAAGAGCTGAATCTGGATTGGGGCAAGGAAAGTCTGGTTGGATCCTGTGTTTTGCTGGGCCAGGGTCTCCCAAATCCAGAGGAGGCAGAGTTTTGCAAACAGAGGATGGTTCTGCAACTTGGCCCTCCCTTGACCTCCCCTCCCCTCCCCACTCTCCTCCAGGTATAACAAACTGGGCCTGGACAGGATCTTGCCCCAGGGGGAGCCCCTCACCACGGACCAGGTAGAGGAAGCCCTTGTCTTCAGCTGCGCCCGCTCAGCCCCCTTGAGTGAAGAGGCCATTGTGTGGGCTGACATTGGAACGGCTCACTCAGCAGTAGTCACGGGTGAGCATCTGGTGAAGGTTCCTCGCTGGGGGGGGGGGACAGCTAGCCAGGACGATGCCGGCATTCTGGTGGCCTGTTGGGATGCGTTGGCTGGAGGTTCTTCCAAGGAAGAGCGCCTCTGAGTACACGCAGAGTCTTCTATTCGCCCTGGAGTAATTACAGCCCACCAGGCAAAGTCGTGGCGAAGGCTTGGAAATCACACTGGGAAGCGACACCCAGGAGCGGGAAGGAGTCGCGCTATTCCCTGCCCTTTTGCCTTTTCTGTTGCCAGCCACGGGTCAGTGCTACACTGTGGGCAGCAATCAACACGGACAGCTGGGCCCCATCCCTTGCCGTGCCAGCTGCACCCCCTACCTGGTGGAGGGGCTCCAGGCTGTCCGAGTCACCATGGTGGGCTGCGGCGATGCCTTCACCACCGTCGTGGGAGCAGGTGAGCTGATGGGGTGGAGCGGGGCTTGGGGCTTGGTTTCCGGTGCAGCGGGCGCCGAGGTGGCCTGGCCTGGCCTCCCTGTCGCCATACCCTGCTGCGGACGTTCTCTCTCCCCCAGATGGCGAGGTGTACACCTGGGGGAAAAGCGCCAGGGGGCGCCTGGGGCGGAAGGATGAAGAGCCCCGGAGTCCTCGTCCCGTGCAGCTGGGAGAGACTCACGCCAGCCTCGTGGCCTCCGTCTCCTGCTGCCACGGAAGCACCCTGCTGGCCATGAAACGTAAGTAGTGTGTCTGCACAGGTGGAAGGAGGTGTCGTTTTCCATCCGCGCGGCATTCACAAGGTTGCGGTGCTGCTTCCGTTCCGCTGCAGTCCGCCTTCCACCCAAAAGCACCATAGTTTGTCCCACTGCGGGAAAGTTCTCTAAGTTCCGTTGCCGTTACTTTGGCCACATCCACAGCACTTTCAGCTGAGAGATTGATTGTTAAACCACACTGGGAACTGTAGCTCTGGGAGGGGAATAAGAGTCCCCAAACAACTCTCGGCCAACTCTTGAAGCTTCTTGAATGTCAGTGAACATCATAGTAGAGTGGGGATTTGAACCTGGATCTCCCCAGTCCTGGTCCGACACCCTTAACCACTAGGGCCACATTCGGGCCATACATTTGAAGCATTTTGATACCACTTTAAGCAGTCATGCCGACCCCCAGAAGAATTCTGGGAGCTGTAGTCAGTTGAGGGTCCTGTGTTGTTAGGATTCCCAGAGTTCCCTGGGAAAGAGGAATTGGTCATGAAGCCACTCTGGGAATGGTAGCTCTGGGAGGGGAATGGGGTGGGTTTCAGGGGAGTCTCCTAATGATTCTCTGCACCGAGAACAGACTACACTTCCCAGCATCCTTTGGGGAAAGCCACGACTGTCTAAAGCCACGTCGCAGCCCTTCCAGTGCATGGTGTGAATGAGACTGTTCATTTCAACACAAAGGAAACACCTTGCAAACAGGAATAAATAATAATAATAATAATAATAATAATAATAATAATAATAATAATAATTATTTTATTATTTATGCCCCGCCCATCTGGCCGGGTCTCCCCAGCCACTCTGGGCGGCTTCCAACAGAAGGATAAAACACAATAACCTATTAAACATTAAAAGCCTCCCTGAACAGGGCTGCCTTCAGATGTCTTCTAAAAGTCTGGTAGTTGTTTTCCTTTTTGACATCTGTTGGGGGGGCGTTCCACAGGGCAGGCGCCACCACCGAGAAGGCCCTCTGCCTAGTTCCCTGCAACTTGGCTTCTCGCAACGAAGGAACCACCAGAAGGCCCTCGGTGCTGGACCTCAGTGTCCGGGCAGAATGATGGAGGTGGAGACGCTCCTTCAGGTATACTGGACCGAGGCCATTTAGGGCTTTAAAGGTCAGCACCAACACTTTGAACTGTGCTCGGAAACGTACTGGGAGCCAATGTAGATCTTTCAAGACTGGTGTTATGCGGTCTCGGCGGCCGCTCCCAGTCACCAGTCTAGCTGACGCATTCTGGATTAGTTGTAGTTTCCGGGTTACCTTCAAAGGTAGCCCCACGTAGAGCGCATTGCAGTAGTCCAAGCGGGAGATAACTAGAGCATGCACCACTCTGGCTAGACAGTCTGCAGGCAAGTAGGGTCTCAGCCTGCGTACCAGATGGAGCTGATTGACAGCTGCCCTGGACACAGACTTGACCTGCGCCTCCATGGACAGCTGTGAGTCCAAAATGACTCCCAAGCTGTGCACCTGGTCTTTCAGGGGCACAGTTACCCCATTCAGGACCAGGGAATCCTCCACACCTGCCCGCCTCCTGTCCCCCACGAACAGTACTTCTGTCTTGTCAGGATTCAACCTCAATCTGTTAGCTGCCATCCATCCTACAACCGCCTCCAGGCACAATCGGTTACAGTTCGTTTGTATTTGCTGGGTATATTTCCCTTCAGGACCAGCGAGGAATAAGCAAGCACAAGCCGTCTCTGCTCCCACCCCTGTTTGCGTCTGACTCTTCCAGTGCCCCTCGTGTGGGGCTTCTGGGCGAGGGTGCATTTAGGCCCGGGAGGCGGGTGCCCGAGAGGCCCCTCACGCTTCCTTGCTGCCGCTTCGCTTGCTGCCAGCTGGAGAGTTGAGTCAGAAGCACGGGCCACATCCCTCCCTCTCCTTCCTCCTCTGGTACCTGCCACAGTCCTGCCCACGCGGAGCTGTGGCGGCGGCGGCGGCGGCAGAAGCAGTGAGCCAGCTGGCAGTGGGGCTGGTGAGCGGAGGAGGAATGAGATTCAGAAGGGGCTCAGCGGAGCGCTCCGGCCCACACTCTCTCTTGCGAGGAAGGCTTTCTAGGAAAATGGGCCCCAGCCGTGACGGGGGCTCTGCTCAGTGGCTGGAAACCGCAGGAGGGAGAAGAAGAAGAAGAAGAGTAGTTTGGATTTGATATCCCCCTTTATCACTACTTGGAGTCTCAAAGCGGCTCACATTCTCTTTTCCCTTCCTCCTCCACAACAAACACTCTGTGAGGTGGGTGGGGCTGAGAGACTTCAGAGAAGTGTGACTAGCCCAAGGTCACCCAGCAGCTGCATGTGGAGGAGCCGAGACTCGAACCCGGTTCACCAGATTAGGAGGCCACCGCTCTTAACCACTACACCACACTGGGAGGAACGCTGTTGTGCTCAGATCCTGCTTGCTGGTTTCCCACAGGATTCCGGTGGGCTTCTGTCGGATGGCCACCTGTCTTGGGTGCTTTCGTTGAGATCCCTGCATTGCAGGGGGTTGGACTACATGAACCTTGGGGGTCCCTTCCAACTCCACGATTCTATGATTCTGTGGTGCTGTGACTCTGTGCTTCCCCTTTGGCCTAATCCAGCAGGTTCTTTCGTGCTTATAATTCATGGAGGATAAGGCTTCCAGTGGCTCCGTCAGAGGCAGCGATGCTTCTGAATCCTTGATGCTGGAAACCACAGGAGGGGGAAGTGTGGCTCTTGTGCTCGAATCCTGCTTGCAGATTTTCCTTTGGGGGCATCTGGCTGGCCACAGTAAGAACAGGAGGATGGACTAAACGAGCTCCCTTTGGCCAGTGGCAGAGCATATGCCCGCGCTGCCCAGGGTGGGCACGCTCTTGAGGGGGGCGTTGCACGGAGGCTGCCCTCCCAGGTGCGGGATAGCTGCTTGGGCGCCCGAAGCGGCGCACGCGGCCTGCAGCTGGGGGTGGAGCGAGCTGTTCATGGGGGCGTAACGAGCTGCCCATGGCGGACATTCGGCATGCTGCCCGCCCGCGACTCCCAAGCCTCCCCCAAGCTGTCAAAATGAAGGGGAAGGGGGAATGCTGCTGGCAAAGCAGCGCAGCTCCCCCCTTACCCTGACGGCTTGGGAGTCGTGGGCGGGTGGCATGCCAAATGTCACCCCCCTCGGTGAGGGCACCCGGGGCGGTCCGTCCCCATCGCTCCCCCTTCCTACGCCCCTGCCTTTGGCCTGATCCTGCAGGCTCTGCCGATGTTCTTACATTCTCTCTCTCTCTCTCCTCTACGTGGCATCCTGGCTGACCGGCATGGTCCGACCTCCACTGGCCCCCTACCGGCTGCGAAAGGCAACAGCACCTCGTATAGCCAAGAAGCCAGCGGGCCATGAATGGAGGGGCAGTGAGAAGGCTGGGAAGCCTGCCCAGTGACTCGGACGTTGCTTGCAAGGGGGGTGAAGATGGCTGGGAGTGAAAAGGAAGGCCAGGCAGGGGGAGGGGGAGAGAGAGAAAGCAAACCCCCCATTCCACAAAGAACCCTTTAGCCCCTGTTGCAGGGACAAAGCCCCTCTGTCTTTGATTCCCCCCCCCCAAGGCTCGTGCCAACCACTGTCCTCGTGCCAGGCTAATTTCCGACGCCCCGGATGCAAGTGATGTGCAGAAAGGATATTGCAGAGTTGGAAAAGGACCAGGAAAAGGCAACCGAAAGGATTGAGGGGAGGGAGGGAGGGAGGGAGGGAGAGACTCCCCGATGAAGAAAGGCTGCAGCATCACAGACTTTTTAGTTTAAAGAAAAGGCGAGCGAGAGGCAACATGATAGGAGTTTATAAAATTACTCCTGGCATGGAGAAAGTGGATGGGCAAATGGTTCTCTCCCTCTCTCATAACATGAGCTCTCACTCGTACGTGTCAGTTGGAAGATTCGGGGCAGACCAAAGAAAGTCCCCCTTCAAGCAGTGCGTGGTTAAACTGTGGAACTCCCTCCCACAGGAGCGGCTTTAAAAGAGGACCAGGCAAATCTGTGGAGGATTATCGATGGCTGGGCTGGGCCTGCACACCTGGAAGGAGCAAGGCTTTCAGATGCCAGCTGCTGGAAAACACAGGCAGGGAGAGGAGAGGAGAGGGCTGTCCTTGTGCTCAATTCCTGCTTGCCGACTTCCCAGAAGTGGCACCTGGGCTAGATGGGCCATGGGCCTGATCCAGCAGGCTCTCTTGACGGGGAGGAGCCTGGCGACCAAATCTATAACCCTCCCACCCTCAAGATTGACTCTGGGCCTCTGTGTCTCTTGTGTTTCAGCTGCGGCAGAGGAACCCAGTCCCCACTGAGGAGAGGCCAGGAGGGCCCCGTCGCCCCTTCCTTTTGCAGACACCCCTCTTGCAAGCCTTTCTCCCCCTCCGGCCCACGGGGCAGCCTGTTTTGGACCTTCGACGGCCAAACTCAGTCCGAGAGAGCTCAGCACCTACCTGCAGGCCCAGGTACCTGGCGGGCACCGCGTCCACCCTCTTCCTCCCCAGGGCCATGCCCCAAACAGAGGGGATCCAGCTCCATCGATGTTATTGGGCAGCCACCCCCCAGGAGGGAGCAGTGCGTGCTGGGAAGCTGTGCCCCTTCTCTCCATGCAGCTGAGCCATCTCTCTCTCTCTCTGTGCCGCTTCTCCGGCGTGACTTGGCTGGGGGGCAAGGAAGTGGGCCCTGGGTTTATTTTTACTGCTCTCCCTCTTGAGCTGACTCACAGGCTGTGCTGTGTGGGATTTTGGACGCCCAGGTGGCTGAGGGGGGGGGGTAGAGCTGAATGCCGCTTGTCACAGCCCCAGGCGCTCTCGGGGAATGAGTCAATGCCAGGCTTCGAAAGCCTCTCTCTCTCTCTCTCTCTCTCTCTCTCTCTCTCTCTTCTCCCCTACCCTCCTTTCCCCCCTCATCTCCTGCTTTCCAAGGCCTGACCCTGATTCATGTTGCTGCCTTTGCTCTGTGCCCAAGGGGGGGGGGCTGCAGCCTCCCGTCCTCTGAAGAAACAGGGAAGGAGCTTGGGAGAACAGGAGATGAAAGCGGGGGGGGGGGGGGAGAGAGCCATCCTCAGATAATGGATGGGCAGAGGTGGCAGGGACCCCCAAGGGTCATCCATTCCAACCCCCTGCAATGCAGGAACAGAGCTACCGAATCCCTGACAGGTGGCTGTTTTTAAAAAAAAACCCATGAAGGAGGGTCTGCCACCTTCCAAGGGAGTCTGTGGAGGGTGGAGGGCATATGTTTTTCTGTTGATCTGCCCGGGGCCCCACACAAAGCTCAGCAGGGGGTGGGTGAGACTATTTCAGATACCAGCAGAGGGGCGGGTGCAAAGGGCGAGGTCCGGGAGAGGGCAGAGGCTAACCTTTGCATCACTCTGCAGCTGTGCGTGTTTCCTGGCCTATTTTCTGTTTCCAATGCCTCGAGCTGACACAGCTGTGTTGCCCGCGCTCAGTCACACACCTGTTTGCTTGAATTTATGAAAGGAAAGGAATGCGTGCCTTCAGCATGCCGACTTAGCATACGTAGAGTCCTGGCGAAACGTCTACAGCCTTGGTTGCTCCGCCGGCAGAACAGAACCTTTGCCAACCTAGAATTGTAAAGTTGGTAGGGGCACCCAAGGGTCCTCTAGTCCAACCCCCTGCAAGGCTGCAATCTCATGGCAGATGGCCATCCAAGCTCTAGGAGAGCCCATCAACTTCCAAGACAGTCCACTCCACAGTTGAACAGCTCTCGCCACCAGAAGGATATTCCTTACGTTTAGTCAGAAGCCTGGCACCCTCCCAATGTTTTGGACTACAAACTCCTGCCACCACATGCCAGCTGATCTCACCTTTCACAGGTGGGGTTGTCAATATTTGACTGCAGCCCATGGCCCCAGGCAGCTCCATCTACGGAAGTTTTTAATGTTTGATGTTTTATTGTACTTTTATATTTTGCTGGAAGCTGCACAGGGTGGCTGGGGAACCCGGCTGGATGAGTGGCGTATAAATATTATTATTATTATTATTATTATTATTATTATTATTATTATTATTATTTGTTAGTTGATGTGCAATAGTACCCCACCCACTCTGTAGCTACAGCCCTGCTTAGGCAATGAGGCCAGGTGGCCATCTCTCAGGGATTCCTTAGCTGTGATACCTGCATTGCAGGGGGTTGGACTAGATCAGACCCAACCTTGGGTCATAGAATCATAGAATTGTAGAGTTGGAAGAGACCACAAGGGCCATCCAGTCCAACCCCCTGCCGAGCAGGAAACACCATCAAAGCATTCCTGTCATATGCCTGTCAAGCCTCTGCTTAAAGACCTCCAAAGAAGGAGACTCCACCACACTCCTTGGTAGCAAATTCCACTCCCGAACAGCTCTTACTGTCAGGAAGTTCTTCCTAACAGTAAGTAAGGGTCTTCAGCTGTTTTCAGACTACAAGTCCCATCATCCCTAGCTAGCAAGACTAATGGTCAGGGATGATGGGAATTGTAGTCCGAAAACAGCTGGAGACCCAAGGCTGGACTAGATGACCCTTGGGATCCCTTCTAACTCTATGATGCTATGATCAAATCCCAGGAGCAGACAAGGAGAAGGATTTCTGTGTTTCTGTTTTCGCGTTTCTCTGGCATTCAGCTCGTCTTGAGGGCTCTCCTTAAAAGCAGCGCTTCCTAACTCGGGGCTCCTGTTTCAATTATAATGGATCTTTATAGACAAGTTCCACATCTGTCGTCTTACCTGGCCAGGTGTTGTGTCTCAATCACAGGCCGTGTTTGACCACGAACTTGCTTGTGAAGTTTTCACCTTTTCACCCCCTGCCGTCCTTGAAACCGCTCAGAACTCATCGAGGCAAAGAAAGAGTCTTTGCAGCAGAGTGAATTGCGGGGGCAGAAAGTGGCCTTTGGGAAATGCCCGGCCTCGAGGAGAACGTTGGGACGATTTGGAATTGCAGGGGGTTGGAATGGATGACCTTTGGGGAGACCCTTCCAATTCTACAGTGCTGTGATTTGCCAGCCTTCCATTCCAGCTCTAGCTAGTTCCCTTGAAAAGCCAGCGACATTTTGATTCCCTTTTTCGTCTCCTTGACATGAAAAGGAAGCGGCTTTCTTCCGCTGGAGCCAGGAAGGGGGTCTCCAAAAGGTTCTCTTTGATGTAGCACAGCCATGCCGAGGGGGAGCTGTGATAGCTGAGCAGCAAACGGGGGAGAGGATGCAAGTTAATTAGCAAGCACAAACTGTCACGGTATTAGCACATTTGGATGGTTTTAGCCATCAGTCTGAGGGAAACTTAAACAACCATGCAAACAAAAGACAAATGTTTGAAATCACGAAGCACCCTGAGAAGAGAGTGTTAAAAGAGTGGGATGTCCCCCCCCCTATTTTAAGAAGAAATGCCCTCATATTAGGACTCAACTTCTCCAAGCTTCTTGCATATGAAGCCTTTACAGTGAGATATATTTTTTAAAAAATTCTTCCAGATTTGTAACACACGTTGCTGATTATTCTTATCTTTGCATAATTTTAATGGTTTTCTATATGAATTCAAAAAAACAAAAAACAAATTGTGGGTACAATCCCTCAAACTTGTGGGTCTCGAAATCTTCTTACTCTATTGGTTTATTACATGTATTTCCTCCAAGGAGCGCAAGGCGGCAGAAGCAGGGAGCCACCGCTGAAAAGGCCCTGTCCTTTTTGCCGCCACCCTCCACACCTCACAGAACCCCAGGGGGCATGCAGGTAGTTCCCGGGTGATCAGAGGATGCTGTCTTATGCAGAGTGAGACCACGGGTCCATCTAGCTCAGTATTGTCTACACTGACTGGCAGCAGTTCTCCAGGGTCTCAGAGAGGGAGTCTTTCCCAGTCCTACAAGGAAAGGCTGTCTGGGACCTTCTGCATGCAAGGCAGGTGCACTACCACAAAGCTGGGGCCGCCCATCCAGGCATTGACTGGACCCCAACCAACTAATAATAATAATAATAATTTATTATTTATACCCTGCTCATCTGGCTCAGTTTCCCCAGCCACTCTGGGCGGCTCCCAACAGAATAATAAATAATAATAATAATAATAATAATAATAATAATAATAATGCAATCAAACATTACAAGTTTCCCTAAACAGGGCTGCCTTCAGATGTATTCTAAAAGTCAGATAGTTGTCTGTTTCCTTGACATCTGATGGGAGGGCGTTCCATAGGGCGGGTGCCACTACCGAGAAGGCCCTCTGCCTGGTTCCCTGTACAGTAACCTCATTTCTCGCAGGGAGGGAGCCCACCAGAAGGCCCTCGGATCTGGACCTCAGTGTCTGGGCTGAACGATGGGGGTGGAGATGCTCCTTCAGGTAAACAGGGCCGTCTGGGCTTTAAAGGTCAGCACCAACACTTTGAATTGTGCTCGGAAATGTCCTGGATGCCAATGTAGGTCTTTCAAGACTGGTGTTATGTGGTCTCGGCGGCCGCTCCCAGTCACCAGTCTAGCTGTCGCGTTCTGCAAGATAGCAATGGCTTCCTCTGCACATGCTCTGGGACTCTCTCCTCCTCTGTGTGCAATTAAACCCTTCAACATCCCCGGCTGTGGCATTCACAGGCTGGCATTCACATTTGCCTGTGATTGGCAGGTGCCGGGTGGGACAAGGGGCCTCTGCTTGCCTCACCTCCGAAAGGATAGCGAAAAGCTGGGAAGTTTCAAGAAAGGACAACCCAAATGACCCGGAGGCGAGGGAACAACCCCCCTATGTTCTGTTCCTACATTCTGTCTCCATTGTGAGCCTCCCTTAGGCATCTGACGGGGCGCTGTCCCGGGCTGACCTTTGACCTGACCCAGCACAGAGGTTCTTCTGTACCCTCAAATGTGGTCAGCAGAGTCTGGGCGGAGGCCATTGACTAAATTAACCGCCTGTTGTCGGCCAACCCAGCAACCTGCAGAGAGAGGGAGGGAGGGAGAAGCTGCAAAGGGAACTGTTTGATCTGCAAGTTGAGGCATATCCTTGGGGGGGGGGGGAGGAACAGCCTCCCCCCCTTCCCACATACAGACATTCTTTGTCTCGGCCACCATGGAAACCCAGGCAGGCATCTTGGTTCAGGTGCTCAGTGGCAGGCAGGGCACAGGCCCTGCTGGAGGGAAGAAGCTCCAGCCTTGTCCACTGGGAAAATAACCAGAGGTTTCATGGACCCAAAGTGACGCAGTGCTAACAGGAGACCACAAGATGATCCTGCTGGAGCAGGCCCTGTTCTCACAGTGGCCTCCCAGGTGCTCCCAAAGCAGGATTTGGCCACAAGAGCCCTCTCCCCTCCAACGACCAGCATTCAGAAGCATCGCCATGGCTAATACCCATCGATACTCCTCCTCTATGAATTTGTCTAACTCTCTTTCAACGCCAGCCAGGTTGGTGCCCATTCCTGCCTCCTGCAGCAGTGAGTTCCACAGTTTAACTCCGCTGTGCGAGGAAGGACTTCCTTTTAACCGTCCTGACTTTTCCAACCTTCATTGGATGGGCACGAGGTGTAGAGAGGGAGAAGCCATTCTGCTACTGCCCCACCGGGCCTCAGGGCCACCCCAGGAAGGGCCCCAGGCCACAGTGTCCTGGCCAGGCCTGTTTTTGGGGAGGCCCCATTCCCTGAGCAGTGGGGCGGCGGCGGCTGCTACTCTTTGGAGCTGCAAGACCCAGACAGCAGTCAAAACTCATGAGGCCTATGCTCAATTTGCATAGCTTTCGAACCGTTAGAAAGAAAGCAGAGAGAGAAAGAGAACAGAAAAGTCACGTCATAGGAAGGATGCGCTTGAGACTGCCCTGACAGGAGGGAGAGAGAGAGAGGCTGAACTGGGTAAACTTGCCCGAGCTGCTCGGAGATGGAGGAGCCTGGCGCTTTGACGGCCGTGTGTCGACACAGATCCCGGATCCCTCTGTGTGACCGACATGTGGAGCCAGCGGGAGAAGGTCAAGGGACTTTGAACAAGCAGACCCCTCCTGCACGGCCAGCTGATAAGAGGTACAAAGCTCAGATGGGAAGAGTTGCTGCTGTTGCGCTCAGGTCCTACTTGGTGGTTTCCCATGTGGGCCTCTGGTTGGCCCCTGTGAGAACAGGATGCTGGGCTAGGTGTGTTACACACCCACACCCACACCCGGGCCTGATCCAGCAGCTTGGGCTTTTATTGTGCTCTTTAGGCCTTTCTTGAACAATCGAGACTGTTCCACTCAGCACACATCTTTTGGCCTCTCCAAGCTGCCACGTTGGTCAATGTGCGCCAGGGCTCAGTAGTGGAGCACCTGTCCTCAGGTTCTCCAGTTAATAGGCTCTTAGCGGCAAAAGACACACAACCCCTTCTCTGCCTGAGACCCTGGAGGGCAGCTGCCAGTCAGAGAGAGCAGAACTAGGTTAGATGGACAAAGGCTCTGAGCTGGAATATGAAACGCCCATTGTTGCATTGACTGTGCCAGCAGGATGTTCTAAACAGCTCAGTTGGTACAGCATCTTAATCTCAGGGTTGTGCGTTCGAGCCCCACGTTGGGCAAAAGATTCCTGCATTGCAGGGGGTTGGACTAGATGACCCTTGGAGTCCCTTCCAACTATGATTCTGTGATCTGCAAGGCCTCGTTTTTTGTTTTCAAAGCTGCTGTTTGAGCTGCCAGAAAAGTGAGGGGACACCCTGCCTCGCCGCCACAGATGTCTTTGTGTTTGTTTGGGCCCAATGAAACCAGACGTTCCAAATAATAATAATAATAATAATAATAATAATAATAATAATATATTATTTATACCCCGCCCATCTGGCCGGGTTCCCCCAGCCACTCTGGGCGGCTTCCAACAAAATATTAAAATACAGAAATCCATCAAACATTAAAAGCTTCCCTAAACAGGGCTAAAGGATAAAAATTAA
Organism: Zootoca vivipara; assembly: GCF_965207765.1. Classification (NCBI taxonomy): domain Eukaryota; kingdom Metazoa; phylum Chordata; class Lepidosauria; order Squamata; family Lacertidae; genus Zootoca; species Zootoca vivipara. The sequence goes on along the minus strand of NC_142597.1, from coordinate 45,537,265 downwards.
GGATAAAAAAATAATTTATCCTTAATGAGCCTGTGCAGTGTAGGGTAGGGGTGTTGGACCTGGACCTGGAAAAGACCACAGTTCAAATCCCCTCTCGTGGGCTGTGATGGGGCCAGTCACTGCCTCTCAGCCTGACCCACACCACAGGGGGTTAAATGAGGAAGGATAAGAACCACACAAGCCACCTTGAGCTCCTTGGAGGAAAAGGTGGAGTATAAACACAATAAATAAAACAGAAATAACACACCTGGACGGTGGCGGCGTCAGAAAACAATTTTGCTTTTGGGGGAATTTTGGGCAAGGGGCAGTGACTTAGTCCCCCCCCCCCCCGTGGCATCTGTCCTCTGCTGGGTGTTTTGATAGACTTTCAAGTGAGCCCAGTGGGCCACAGACTGATCCGAATTCCTAGTTTCTAATCTATACGTGTTGTGTGTATGTGATGCTATACGCATCTGGGGACTCCAGCTTCTTCCTGATATGGTGGGGGGTGGGGGAGAGAGAGGAATCTCCTGCTACCATAGCTAATTAAAGAAAGTAGGTGAGAGTTGGAGGAGGAGGAGGAGAGAGGAAGGCAGCAGAAATCTGGTGCATCAAAGGGAAACTGCAGCAGATTTGGATCTTCTCTTCCCTGGGGGGGTTGTGTGTTTATAGATGTAGTTTTGTGTCACAAACGGGGCAGGGCGCCCAAACTGCACAACCCCCCTTCCCCCAAAAAAGAACATTCCCCTGCACCAGCTGAAATTGAGAGCAGCTGTGAACTGTCTCCATGGCCCTTAACTTGGTGGTCTGCTGTGATCTGGGGGTGGGGGCGTGGAGAGGAGTTAGACACCCATCCTGCAGCTGTGCAGTCCTCCCACAGCAACCACTGATGAGGAACACACACACACACACACACACACACACACACACACACACACACACATGGGCTAGAGCCCCCAAGAGACAGAGAGAGAGAGAGAAACTGGGGGCGGCAAGGGAAACTCTCTACTCAAGCTCAGTGAGAAGCAGCTGTCTTCTCTGCATCGCCCAGGCCCTGGCAAACCGTACAATCGGGAATGGACCCTGAGGGGCATCTAGTCCAACCCCCTACAATGCTGTAATCTTTTGTCCAATGTGGGGCTCAAACCCACAGCCCTGAGATTAAGACTCTGCCGCGCCACAGATGGAGTGTGGGGGAGTGGGAGGACGTGAAGGGGGTCTATCCCCCCCCAGTTTGTTTTTAGACAGCAAGTCACCTCCTGATACCACATGGGTCCACCCTGGTTTGCATCAGGAAAGGAGCCCCTGGAGGCATGATGGACATACCTAGGCACTGGCCAGACTGGACCCTGCTAAGGGCACAGTCCTGGGGATGCAAAAATCACAAAAAATGATACCAGGGAGAGGGGTGCTGATACAGCTTTTTGCCATGGGTGCAAGGAAGCCTCTGCCTGGGTGGTGGATTAGCACAGGGGTTCCCAAACTAAGGCCCGGGGGCCGGATGCGGCCCAATCGCCTTCTAAATCCGGCCCACGGACGGTCCAGGAATCGGCATGTTTTTACATGAGTAGAATGTGTCCTTTTATTTAAAACACATTTGTGGGTTATTTGTGGGGCATAGGAATTCGTTCATATTTTTTTCCAAAATGTAGTCCAGCCCCCCACAAGTTCTGAGGGACAGTGGACCGGCCTCCTGCTGAAAAAGTTTGCTGACCCCTGGATTAGCAACTGGTAATATGTGGGCCATTACTGGCCAGTGGAGAGGGAGGCTTCTCTGGTTTGGGGGCTGGTTTTTCTTCTGTTGCTGGCAGACTCTTCCCCATTTGCCCCAAGAGCTCTGCAGCTGGATCGGGCCCGTGGCCCACCTAGTCCTGACTCCTGCTCTCACGGTGACCCGCCACAGAGGGACCGGAGTAAAGAGCAGCAACTCTCTGCACTTGAGATTCCCAGCGACTGCTAGTCAGAGGCCTTTACTTCTCCTTGCCTTCCGTGTAGGAAGCCTGATGCAGCTGTAGAAAAAGAAAGACCCCCGCGCTCTAAACCTGGGGAACAGAATGCTGTCTCTCAAAAGCAGGGGAGCAGGAGAAAGAAGCAAAGTTGGCAGCCCTTCCAAGCCAAAAGAAAGAAAGAAAGAAAAGAAAGAAAGAAAGAAAGAGAAAGAGAGGGGAGGGTCAGCCTGCCATAGAAGAAAAAGAACCACTCAAACCAAAGAAGCGGGGAACCGTCCCTCGATGGCAGAGGAGCGGAGGAAAGGAGCGAAGTTGGCAACCCTCCCGAGGCGGGGAGGGGAGGGGAGGCGGGGAGAGCGCGGGGAGGGGAAGGAGGCGGAGAGGCGTGGCGTTGCCTTGCCTTGGCGAGCCTAAGTCGGCGCTGCACACAATAGGGAGAGGGGTCGCCCGGCAGGACCTGCCAGGCCGGCGCAGGAGGCGACAGGAGCGGCGCGGGGCCTGCGGCGGAGGCGCCTCTCCCCGGCGGCCGGGCGGGCGGGCAGGCAGGCCGGCGGGACCATGCCGGGCTTCGACTACAAGTTCCTGGAGAAGCCGAAGCGGCGGCTGCTGTGCCCGCTGTGCGCCAAGGCCATGCGCGAGCCCGTCCGCGTCTCCACCTGCGGCCACCGCTTCTGCGACACCTGCCTGCAGGAATTCCTCAGGTCAGTCCCCACGGAAGGAGGAGCCGAGGCGGGCCAGACCCGGGCCGGCCGGGGGGCGCGATCCGGACGCAGGAAGACAGAGGCGCACGGCCCCCGCGCGCCTCTCCAAAGCGCGCTTGCTTGGAGAGCCCCGCACGCGCGCCCTGGGCGCACCGCGCCGCCGCCGCCGCCTCCCTGGCTCGCCTTCTCCTTTGTTCCGCGCCCGCTTCATTCCTAGGGAGAACTGGAGGGACCCCCCCGCCTCCTTCGTTGGGGGCTCCCCAATTTCCCAACACTTGGCTCGGCAGCGGCAAATGGGATTAGGCCGCTTCTCTGAGCATGTGCAGAGTGCGGCGGCGCGGAGTCTTGCTGGGCTGCCTTCCTCTCCCACCACATTCTTTTCTATTGTTCTGCCTGCTGTTGAATCACCTTGAAGGGTCCCTCCTGTCCCTCCACTCCACCCCTCGGTTGTCAAGGGCCTCGGAAAAAGAGGGCTGCCTTCTTCGCGGATGGTCGGCGATGGGCTGAAATAAAGCTTCTGTCTCCAGCGGCAGTCTACCGCGAACTGTCTGCTGTTGAGAACCAACGCTGGGGCCTGTTTGTGGATTTATTGCTGACCTCTGTTGGAAGCGGGATGCTGGGCTAGGTTGAGGGGTGGTTTGTTTGTTTTTGCGGAGGGGTCTGTTTGATCCAATAAGTCTCTTCTGCCTGTTGAAGCCAGCAAGGACTGACGTCTCCATTAGTCCGAGGGAGACAAGCCAAAGTGTGTTCTGGGCCTTGGGAGACAGGTTTGGGGGCTGCTCTGAGCCCCCCGGGCGTGGCTGAGGTGTGGGGTTATCTGTCCCTTAACTCCATGATTTGAACCTCTGAATCAGAGTCCCGCAGGGTTGGACCCAAGGGGGCTGGACGCAGCTCCCACCCAGCAGACCCCCGAGAGCCACAGCTGGGTCCTCAGTGGAGAACCCCACCCCCCTTTTGCAGTAGGCTAGCTGGATCTGTCTGCGTATAATTAAGGTGGCTTCCGTCCTTCCTTCCTTCCTGTTTAAATTCAGGACCATGAGGACTAGTGTCTTGCATTCTTTTTTAGGGAAAGGGCTGTAACTCAGCGATGAAGGACCCAGTTTCCGTCCCCGCTGGCATCTCCAGGTAGGGCTGGGAAACCCCTCCCTGCCTGAAATCCAGGAGAGCCAGTGCAGACAATACTGAGCTAGATGGATCAGGTGTCTGGTTTGGGGAAGGTGTGGAGCTCAGTGATGGAGCCCCTGCTTTGCATGCAGAAGGCCCGAGGCACAAAATCCCCAAGTAGGGCTGGGGAGGAAACTTTGCAGGGCCAGCGCTGCCAGTCAGTGTCGGCAGACAAGGCTAAGCTAGCTGGATCAGCGGGCTGACTCAACAGCTTCCTATGTTCCTGTTTAAATAAGCCCTTTTATTTGGACTGGTGAGGACTTATTTCTCAGGAGACTCTGGAGAGCTGTTGCTGCCGGTCAGAGTGGACCAGGAGTGGGGACCCTCCAGATGTTGTTCCCATTGACCGCTAACAATGGCTACATGGGGTAGCTGGAGCCTCGCAGTGTCCAAAGGGCCACATGCTTCTCCCCCCCCCCCCGGTCCTCTGGGAAAGACGAGAATACGTTTGGCTGGCAAATATTTCTTGATGTTTAATTTCGGAAGAAACGCAGGGCGAAGCCCTCCCGAGGCATCTTCCGAAGGCAACTGAGGCAATATGAAAGAATATAAAAAATTCCTTCAGTAGCACCTTAAAGACCAACTAAGTTATTATTTTGGTATGAGCTTTCATGTGCATGCACACTTATCTGATGAAGTGTGCATGCACACGAAAGCTCATACCAAAATAAAAATTTAGTTGGTCTTTAAGGTGCTACTGAAGGATTTTTTTTAATATGAAAGAATGTTTCGGATATATTCCAAACAACCCAGTTGCAAAGCTATTTCTGTAAGGGAGACAACAAAGTAATAATAATAATAATAATAATAATAATAATAATAATAATAATAGATACAAGAGCCCTCTTCAAATATCCGAAGGGAGCTGTTCAACAGTGGAACGGATTCGATAGCCATCTGTCAGGGCGCCCTTTGGCTGCCATTTCCTGTACTGTATTGCAAGAGGGGTTGGCCTAGATGACCTTTGGGGGTCCCTTCCAACTCTACAATCCTGCAAATATAAATAATAACAATCCTGGCCTGCTAACCAGCTAGCTCCCGCCTCCCCTCTAATCCCCCCCCCCGCCCTGTAAAGACCACCTAATCCCATTTAGCTCTTGCCCACCCCTGGTTTCCCATTGCAACCGCAATTCTAAACCTCTGCCTTTCCCCTTCCTTCCCAGTCCAAGGTTCAACCCCCTCCTGCTCAGGTGCCCTGTGGTCAGACTGTTCCCTTGACTCTGCAAAGGTGTGACTCAGTTTGTGTTTCATGGGGAAAGGCAGTAAGTTTTCCGGATCCGCCTGGGCGTTGACATATAAGACTACTCTTTAACCCAGGGGAAATCTTCTCAAAAGTCGGGGGTCGTCTTATACGCCTGGTCATATTTCTTATACGGCGACTATATCCCAAACTCTATATTTTAACTGATAAAAGTTGGGGGTCGTCTTATACGCCGGAATATACGGTAGTTAAGCCTTGGGGATCTGGGAGGAGCTCCAGTGCCTGATCTCCTCTGCCCCCCCCCAAGCTGGGAATTCTCTTTTTCTGCCAACGCCTCTTGTAATAAGATCTCTCTAACTAACAAGCAGGGAGAGCTTGTCTGCTTAAGTGAATTTTTCTGGCCTTTGTAGAAAAGCTGCTATTTGCGGGGGGGGGGGGGTATGTAATGGCAGAGAGGCCTGCGAGGCAGTGGGGGCCCTTGCATGACTGGCAAGGAGTGTGTGGGGGGGGAGAAGGTGCTTAGCATATTGGCACCAAGGTCGCTTCGCAATTAGCCTCCTTGCAGCTTCCCAACAATCCTGCGAGGTAGGCCTTGGCTGTTTGCATTTTAGAGGCAGGGAAGGAAAGAAGAGGCAGTATGTGAGCCTCATCCAGCGCTCCCCCCCCCCAAAAAAAGTTCCTGATCTACTCAGAATCTGAGCTTTGGTGGAGAAGTTTGGGGGAAAGCTGATAAGCCGCCTGCATTCCTGTAATGTTTAACTTTCTTAGATGTCTGGCATTAACCAGAGATTTGGGTGTCTGGGGGGGCGGGGAGAGGGACGTACAGCTTCCTGTGGCTGCAGGTAGGGTACGAATCGAGCATGGCACCTGGGATTCCTAGTTCAGGGTGCCCTGCAGGCTACTGGGCGGGGGCCCTTCCTCCCCACCCGCTTCACCTGCCTTCCAGGTAGCAGAACAATAGCCATAGTTTTTGGGTTTGAGCTGAGATGGAAGCAGGCTGGAAGCTGGAGATACAAAGACCTGCTTGCTCTGTGCTGGGCCCAAAGCTGCGACTAAGCCAAGATATTTCAGGGTGTAAATGCTGTGAGCCCCTTTAAATCCTATGCTTAGCTTGTACAGTGTCAGAATGTCGGGTTAGGCCCTGGGGGAGACCCATATATCTAGGACAGGGGTTCCCAACAAAATTTTCTCGAGGACCCCTCATCGAGCCGCTATTGTGACAAGGACCCCCATTAATTCCTAATCCTAAATCTAATTCCTAATTCCTAATCTAATTTTTCCAGTAAGCTTAACACTGATCTTGGAAGGGTTAGGGTCAAGGGACGCCGACGATTTAGGTTCAATGGACACTGACAAGATCGGTTCGAGAGTCACTGACTTACTTGCTTGAACATCAAATGCATTATCTTCCTCTTCATCTGTAGGCCTTTGTCGTTTTAATGAACCACTTTTTAACCAACAGTCCATTTTTAACTACGCGAACTGTAGCTTCAGCGAAAAACAACGCTTTGTTTACAAACACGACTGTTTTGCAAAGAGGCAGCGCGCGCCAGGGAGGAGGGAGGGGAATGGAGAAGACAGGGTACCTGCGCAGTAGCGCACAAATGAAGCCGACGCGCGCAAAGCATCTTGGGGAGGTGAGCATTAGTAGAATGCGCCGCTGCCTCTTTGCAAAACAGTAGTGTTTGTAAAGCACCACCTAACGGCATACAGCAGAACTACTGCCTCTATCTAATTCTAGTTTTGCGCTAGACTCTGCTCATGCAGGAAGCGGCCAAAACAAAAAATCTGTTATCATACGAAATATATTTAATATATTTTTTATTCTAATAGCATCTTGCGGACCCCTCTGGCATAGCTCGCGGACCCCTGGGGGTCCCCGGACCACCTGTTGGGAACCACTGATCTAGGAGACTCCCCCCCCCCTTGTGATACATTTGCACACAACAGCCAACGAAGGCAAGCCCATAGAATCATAGAATCGTAGAGTTGGAAGAGACCACAAGGGCCATCCAGTCCAACCCCCTGCCAAGCAGGAAACACCATCAAAGCATTCTTGACATATGTGTGCCGTGAGCACAAGACCACTCTCCCTGCCCCCAGGAACTGGTATTTGAGGGGGTGCATTCAAACAGAGACTTTGGGGACACAGACGTGTACAAAGCTTCTTTATTGCTCCAACTTTGCTTGGCATGTATGCAAGCTTTTGGAGTTTCACAGAACTGTTAGTCAGCCGGGGACCGTTCCAGGTGTTCCAGAGCATGAGTGTGTGTGTGTGTGATCAATGGGCCTACTTATTCACAGAGCGGAAAAGACGCCCCTGGGGCAGACTGACAGTGACTTTTCCAGTTCAAGAGCCCCATCCTTGCGTAACCGTTTCCAGAGCGTTGCTGCGAAAACAAAACCTGAGTTCTTGTGCGCACTTTGGAAGGCCGGCAAGCCTTTTAAACCCACGGAAAGCCTTTGCTAGAATAAAGATGTTAGTCTCCCGGGTGGCACAGGCGTTTGGGTTGGCCCGTGCACTCTGCGCGTGTGTTTGGGTCATAGCAGTTTCGTGCCATGTTCACTCCCGCCCTTTAGCTGTCTTTGCAAGCCTCCTCTTACCTTGCGGGGCTCAAGCTTTGCACTCTGCATGTTTCCAACCCTCTCCCCCCGAAGTGTTGAGGCTGAATTGCTGCAATACATTTGTTTGTTTATTTTATTTACTGCATTTATATCCCGGGTTTTTCTCCCAAGGAGCTCAAGGTGGCAAAAATGCCTCCCCCCCCATTTAATCCCCACAACGTCCCTACAAGGTAGGTTAGGCTGAGAGAGGCAGTGATTGGCCCCCAATGTCACACCCAGTGAACTTCGTGGCGATTTGAACCCTCGTCTCCCAGGTCCTACTCCTCATCTAGTCCCTACAACAACCCAGCGATGTAGGTCAGGCTGAGAGTTGGTGACCGGCCCCCAGGATCACCACTTGAGAGCTTCATGGCAGAGTGGGGTAATTTGAACCCTGGTCTCTCCCAGGTCTTCGTCCAATGCTCTGACCACTGCACACTGGCTTTCCGTGAACTGGTGTGTGCGATTTCATAGGGACACTTCTTCTTTCACAGACACATACTTTTAAACTTTTCTGCCCCGGCCTTTGCAGACACCCTGAACCTTTCCTTTTTGGCTCTTGTTTTCCTGGGGTTCTGGGTACAAGCCTTGCGGAGTGAGGGGTGGGGAGACTTGGCTGGGCATGTCTTTGCTTGCCTGCTCCTTGATGCACAACTGTGTGTGTGTGAGAGAGAGAGAGAATGAGGGAGACATAAAAGGGTTTTGTGTTTTCAAGAATGCAGAAGGCATTTTTTTCTCCCTCTCCGCTGACTTCCTTCATTCCACTGTGGCCTCCCCAGAGAGAGCAGATGCATAGGGGGAGAGACACGCAGGTGTGGGGAGGGGCAGAGTCAAGAGCCAAAAGCCAAGGAGCTGGATTCCACCTTAAGGCTATGAGATCATGTGCCTGGGACCCCAAAGGGTCATCCAGTCCAACCCCCTGCACTGCACAAATTGCAGTTGAAATCCAGCCCCATCTTGTGAGTTGTGCTTGAGCTAGGAGTCAGGACACAAGAGGGCTGGAAAGAAGAGGGAGAGAAGAAGCCGCCTTAGTTTAGACCAAGTCAGATCATTGGTCCATCTTGCTCAGCGTCCTCCACCCTGACTGGCAGCAGCTCTCCAGGGTTTCCCCAGCCCTGGCCGGCGATGTCATTGGGAGTTGAACCTGGCACCTTCTGCGTGCAAAGCTGAAAGTGCTTTACTTCCTTTACCTTTTAAAAAGAACGCAGGATTCTAGTCCTCATGGTCGGGAGTAGGAGGCTGATTTGAACAGGAGCAAAGAAAACTGTCTCAATTGTACATTGGTCCAGGTAGCTCCTTACTGCTTACACTGACTGGCAGAGGCTCTCCAGGGTTTCAGGCAAGGGGCATCCCAGCCCTTCCTGGGTTGAAGTTGGGACCTTCTGCATGCCAAGCAGCTGCCCTGCCCTGGCCCTGTGGCCATCCAGGGGGCCAAGAGGCCCTCCCCGTCTCCCCCCCTCTTCAGCAGCAAGAGACTGACACCCTGAAGACAGGAGATTTAGCCACCTTGCTGTTCCTACTTGGAAAATGGGTGCAATAAGGCTTACCTTCCTGGGGTATTTTATCTGGAAGGAATGATTAAGAAGTGATTTTTATGCTCAAAGGAGGGTCGCAGGGTAAGCTCTTGGCTCTCCTCCTTGCAAAGCTCAACTCCAGAGGTGCAAAGGGTTAAATCTAGAGGGTCTGGAAATTCCCAAGGTGGGGGTGCTACAGATTAATCCCCACCACAGCCTGCTGGGCCCATCACACTTGGCTGGGCAGGGAATTCGCTGAGGCAGCAGCCTGGGAAGGGCAGAAAAACCGGTTCTCCCCCTCCCCAACCTTCAGCTATGCAGAGGGAGGTCACTCTGCCCCAGAGCTGGGCTGCCTGGTCCATCCAGCTTGCCTTTGAGCAGTTCTCCCCTCGGCCTCCATGTTTTCATCGGCTCAGGGAGGTGCACTCTGCATACGCACAGAGGCTTCCCAGGGCCGCTTCACCACACCCCCAGGCTGAGCACGGGCAGCGTCCTTTGTTCCTATTTCAATTAGCCCTTCATTCGGAACCATGAGGACTAGAACCTTAGCTCTCTCTTTTATTTAAAAAAGGGGAAAGGGCCGTGGTCCAGTGCTCTGTGTGCATCCCCACATTTTGGGTGCCCCCCTGCCCCGAGACCTAGCTGGACTGGCAGATTGTGGGGGGCATACCCTTGGGTCAATGCTCTGTTCCTTCAAGAGCTGAAATGCTTGGGGAAGGGAGAGAGGAAGCCTCAAGGGTCTAGTGCAGGCTTCCTCAACCTCAGCCCGCCAGATGTTTCGAGACTACAATTCCCATCATCCCTGACCGCTGATCCTGCTAGCTAGGGATGATGGGAGGTGTAGGCCAAAAACATCTGGAGGGGCCGAGGTTGAGGAAGCCTGGTCTCGTGCCTTTAGCTCAGGCATCCCCAAACTTTGGTCCTCCAGATGTTTTGGACTACAATTCCCATCATCCCTGACCACTGGTCCTCTTAGGTAGGGATCATGGGAATTGTAGGCCAAAACATCTGGAGGGCCACAGTTTGGGGGTGCCTGCTTTAGCTAGTCCCATGCCAGTCCTTTTATGCTCAGCTAAGGCTTCCAGCTCTTGTCTATTTGTAGCAATTGCCTCTAGCAACTCTTCCGAAAGCTTGGCCCCGATTCCTGCATTGCAGGGGGTTGGACTAGATGACCCGTGGGTCCCTCCCAACTACGATTCTATTATTCTGCCTGCCTTGCCGCGTGGAGCAAACTCTTGGGGTGACCTGCCGCCCCTCCATGCCGCTGTCTTCATTACACTCGAGCAAACGTGGAATCAAAGAATCGTGGCGTTGGAAGGGACCCCCGGGGGTCATCTAGTCCAACCCCCTGCAGCGCAGGAATCCCAGCCAGATCACATCTCTTGTCTGGAGGAGGAGAGGCCTGCAGTCGGGGCCAGGTGCTGTCCCTCGGCTACATGTGTGTGCTCCTTCCCAGACAGGTCACACACACTGTGCCCGCAGGCGCCGGCCGTTGCTGCTGCAAGTTTTCCTTGCCAAGGATCATAGCTGCTTGGCACAGCATGTCTCGGCTGGGGTGGCCCCAAAGGACCTCTGTGCTTTCCCGCTGGCTGCCAGGCCCTGCTTGGCATGGGAGGGAGAGTAGCATCGGTGGCAGCCGATCTGACGGAGTCGAGTCAGAGCAGCAGCTGGCATGGAAAAGAAAGCTGCCCGTCTCGTAATGCCATCACACAGACCTGTCGTGCAGCTGCGTTTGGACTGTTCTGGTCGCCTCACCTCAAAAAGGAGATTGTCGAGTTGGGAAAGGGGCGACCGAAATGATTGAGGGGAGGGAGCGGCTCCCCTCTGAAGAAAGGGGGCAGCGTTTGGGACCTTTTAGCTTGGAGAAAAGGCGAGGAAGAGGCGACGCGATGGCAGTTTGTCAAATTTTGCAAGGCATCGAGGAAAGCGGCAAGAGAGAGTTTTCCTCCCTCTTTCATCACCTTAGAAGTCGGGGATGAAGAGTCAGGAGAGGTCAAAGAAAGGACCTGGTCATGCAGCACATAGTTAAACTTTGGAACTCTCTGCCACAGGAGGCACTGATGGTCACAAACTGGGGTGGCTTTAAAGGTGCCAATTCCTGGAGGAGAGGGCTATCGATGGCTCCTAGCCAGGATGGCTCTGCTCTGCCTCCACAGTCAGTCTTGCTTTTGAATGACAGTTGCTGGAAACCGCAGGAGGGGAGAGTTGCTCTTGTGTGCGAATCCTGTTTGCGGGTTTCCCATTGGGGCATCTGGTTGGCCCCTGTGAGAACAGGAGGCTGGACAAGGTGGGCCATTGGCCTGATCCAGCAGGCTCTTCTTAGTGATACAAGGATTAAGAGATCCAAGAGGTATATTTTTGATTTTACAGTAATAACATTTCAATGTTTCACTTTCTTTGCATGTAACGTTTTAGAATGCATTAGGCTTGAATTTGTTGCCTGTGCTTTGTCACCCTCATGCCACCCTCCATTGCATAGCGCAGGCATCCCCAAACTGCGGCCCTCCAGATGTTTTGGCCTACAACTCCCATGACCCCTAGCTAACAGGACCAGTGGTCGGGAAAGATGGGAATTGTAGTCCAAAACATCTGGAGGGCCGAAGGTTGGGGATGCCTGGCATAGCGCTTCCCACCTTACCAGACCTTCGAAGGGCAAATGATGTTTTGCCAAAAGAGGGATGTTTGAACTGGCTCTCCTCGAAGCTCTCGGTGAGACCCAGGAAGAGGAGATGGGGGAGAAATTTATGGCGCTCTTCCCTTCTTACTGAAGGAAGTTGATGCCAGTGTGAGTCGTGTATCTCAGTCAGTAGAGCATCAGATTTTTAATCTGGGGGTCATGGGTTCGAGCCCCACATTGGGCAAAAGATTCCTGCATTGCAGGGGCAGGACTAGATGACCCTCGTGGTCCCTTCCTGTGATTCTGTGATCTTTGTATCTCATGACCTGTAACCTTTCCTGACGTATGTTTAAGAATTTATAGATGTTTTATGACCCTTTGCCATGTTTGAACTACTATATAAGCTTTTGTCCTGAAGTGCCCCAGGGCAGACCTTCTCGTTGGCACGCTGAGTTGACCTCTGTCCTATTGCAATACAGTCGTACCTTGCAAGTCGAACGGAATCCGTTTCGGAAGTCCGTTCGACTTCCAAAGGGCGGCTTCTGATTGGCTGCGGGAAGCTCCTGCAGCCAATCGGAAGCTGCGGAAGCCCTGTTGGACGTTCAGCTTCCGAAAGGACATTCAGAAACCGGGACAGTCACTTCCGGGTTTTGATCGTTTGGGAGCCAAAACGTTCGAGAACTAGGCTGTTCGAAAACCAAGGTACGAATGTAGAAAGAAACATTGGGTCCCTCCTGGATGCTGGAATTAGTTTCCGTGGTTTATTTAAGTGGTGGCCCCTCACGTGCAGAACGAACAAAGGGCTGTCGAAGTGAATTCTTACATTCTTAAGTTACAGAGGGATCTCTGCCCCAGGGAGCTTACAATTCATAGCTTGAGAGTCATCCCTGCTGCTGATCCATCGTGGCTTCTCTGGTATGGATACATAGGCCTAGTGGAGACCCAGATCCCACGACGGTGTGCTTGGTGATGCCGTGCGGAGGGGCTGCAGGCGGCAGAGTCCCTGGATGCAAATAAAAGAGAGAAACTTTGGACCAGCTGGTGTTTCGTTGGGCAAGAGCCACAGCGACTCCCCTCTGCCAGTAAATGCCAGTTACTGAGAATCGCAACTGGGGGGAGTCTTCCTCCTTCTCCTCCCATCACTAGAACTTGTGAAGCTGAGCTCTGGAAGGTTCAGGACGGATAAAAGAAAGGCCTTCTTCCTGCAGCGCACAGTTAAACTCTGGAACTCCCTGCCACTGGAGGCAGCGATGGCAACCAAACGGAGTGGTTTTCAAAGAGGATCGAATTCATGGAAGAGGAAAGGACTGTTAATGGCTGCAAGCCAGGAGGATGGCTCCAGGGTGAGAGGCAGCGATGCTTCTGAATCCCCCCTGTCGCTGGAAGCTGCAAGAGAGGAGAGAGTTGCCCTTGCGCTCGGATTCTGCTTGTGGGTTTCCCTTTGGGTGTCTGGGGGGGGGTCCCCTTTGGCCTGATCCAGGCATCAGTCTCCCCTCCATCCTGCTGCAATCTCAGCCCCCCCCCCCCATGTCTTGTTCTGGTGTGAAGCGTCTCCTGGCCAAACCACAGACAAGGGCTTGGCTCTCTCCCTTTTTGGCAGCCTCTTCTCGGGTCCAGCCCCCAGCAGCTGCCTGGTTTTCCCCCACAGCTGCCACCCCTGGTTTCGAGTTTCCTGGAGCCGGCAAAGTTGTTTTTGTTTTGAGCAGCTCTAAAAACACACAGCCATAAGCAGTCCTAGAGTCGGAGCGTTGGAAGGGGACCCCGAAAGCCTTCTAGTCCAACCACCTGCCCTGCAAATAGGAATATTGTGAGAGCCATGCTTTGGGTTTAGAGGAAGGGCGAGGAAAGAGGCGACATGGCGGGAAATTTATGAATGGAGGATGCGGAGAGAGGAAAGCTCTTCTCATAACACTGGAACCATGTGGGCATCGAACAAATCTGAATGCTGGAAGATTCAGGAGAGGGAAAAGGAAGGAATTAGTCACGCAGCGCAGAGTTAAACTGTGGAACTCCTTGCCACAGTCATCTGGTCACCTCAGACTTGCTGCAGTAGCAAAATTTAAAAATGTAGTATTTTGTTTTGTTTTGAATGTGTCTGGTTGACCACTGCTTAGTTCAGATTCCCAATTGGTGCCTATCCAGCAGGCGTAGTGGTTAGCGATGGATTATAGGACTCTGGGAGACCGGGCGCGAATTCCCACTCTGCCCATCTGGAAGCTCGCCAGGGCAACTTTGGGCCTTCTCAGCCTGGTCTGCCTCGCAGGGTTGTTGTGGAATGGGGAGAGGGGGAGAGAGTCATGTGGGGCAGCCCCCTGAGGTCCTTGGTGGGAAGGTGGGATGTAGAGGTGACAACAAATAGGTCAGGGTGACCGTTTTTAAAATATATGGCACCGATTTACTTCTTATACAAATATTGCGGCACAGTATATGCAAATCTCTGGCTTATTTAAAACTATATAGAACCTTTATTCTTAATAATTAATAATAATAATTTAGCTCACAGGTGCAGAATACTTTTTAAAATATTAATCTTCCTTACTTGTAAAGGGAATCGTTGTACGAGTTAATACTTATTTATCCTTTTGGAGCTTTGCTGTTTCCTTGTACTATTGTCCTTCCAGGCTGTGACGCTTTATGGTTTAATTCTTTCTTTTCTTTTCTTCTGTTATGTGTGTACTTTTTGTTGTTGTTAAAAAATATGTTTTTTTAATAAAAAAAACCACACAAATCAGAGAAAATAAATAAAGGAAATCCCTGTTGGAGAGTGCTGGGGGGCATGTATTAGGAAACATCTCACGGGACAGTCAGTTTGAAGCGCGGGTGGCCTAGTGGTTAAGAGTGTCAAACTAGGACCTGGGAGAGACCAGAGTTCGAATCCTCACTCAGAAGCCAGACCTTGGAAGCCAGTCACGGCCTCTCAGCCTACCTTGCTGGGTTGTTGGGGAGATTAAATGAGGAGTGGGGAGAACTTTGCACGCCACCTTGAGCGCCTCGGAGAAAAAAGGTGTACAGTACTATAAACGCCCCACTTTGGCCCCTGAATCTCCATTTCCTCTGCAAAGCCAGGACTGAAGTGTTAACTTTGCAGGGCCCCCATGGCGTGAAGCGGGTGTGTGTGTGTGAGACACACAGTGGGAAATGGGGCAGGGCTTGGCCTGACAGATGTGACACTGGGATTAGCAGGATTTGGCCCTCTTCCCAGCTCGCTCTTGCTTCCGCCCGTTTGCTCCTGACTATTGAGGTTTGTTTGTTTTATTCCCCCCCCCCCCACCGCCACCCTTGCGTGCCACTCCTGGGACTCTGTTGCCGCTGCGGCAGGTGGTTTATGGGGCTGGCTGTGTCCCCCCCACCGAGGGAGGGTTTCAGACAGATGGAGGGGATTAAGAGGAGCCCGGCTGCTCCCCCCCCCCCCCGGCAGAGACCTCCCCAGGTAGAGAGGCAGGGAGGGTTTGCCATGAGAGCGGTTTCGGGAGACTCTCAGAAAGAATTTGCCTTCCATTAGGTCCATCGAGCTCAGTGATGCCTACACTGACTGGCAGCAGCGAATCTCCAGGGTTTCAGGCAGGGGGACGTTTCCCAGTCTCCGTGTATAATTATATTTCATTTCATTTATAAATTATTGTAAAGGGGGCGGGGAGTGCTTTTCTTAAAGGATAAAACTATAAAATTGTCACTTAAGCAAAATTTAACACCCATAGTTGAAGACACTCGAAAAGTAACTATGGACCGAAAAGCAAGGGGAAATGTTTTGAGCAGGTGCCGAAAAGGGTACAGGGAAAGGGCCTGGCTGGTATCAAGAGGCGGGGAGTTCCAAAGTGCAGGCGCTGCTGCAACTAAAAGATTTGAGTTCTTGCAAATGTGGAACGGGAATTGTCTGGCACCCGTTAACAGCTCCAGTTTCGCCAATCGAAGCGGGTGAGGGGGAAGGGCGATCTCTACTGGGAGATGCTGCTAGGGATTGAACCTTCTGCATGCAGAACATGTGTCCTTACACTGGCTCTCTCTCTCCCCCCCCCCCCCCAATAAAATAATATCCCATTCTTCATGTTTCCAAGGAAATTAATAACTCGTGCAAAATGAGGACAAATTGGTGGATGTGTTTATTGGCATGACATAGGTGGGAGATGGCTGGTTTTGTAGTGGGGAATACAGACTATTAAGGGGGGAGTGTAGCTTAATTGGAAGAGCCATTGGCTGAGCTGCTGTGATGTCACAGAAGCTCCCGGGATGGTCAGCTTCTCAACCTCTTCCTTTTCCTCCTGCAGCGAGGGGGTCTTCAAGTGTCCGGAGGACCAGCTGCCCCTTGACTATGCCAAGGTGAGTGCCCACCCACCTACCCAAAGAATCCCTTCCTTCTACTAGCTGAAACCTTGGTTGGCACTGAGGGCTACAGGGGGGGGGCTATTCCTCTCCCCCTCTTGCCTCCCTCTCTCCTCGCCTAAGGACACCTGGATTGTACCATAAAATCCATATTTAAAAAGTTAAAAATTAACCATTGTGGAAAGATAGTGTTCTTAATTGCCTGGCAGAATAGATACGCTTTCGTCAGGCATTTATATGTTAAAACAGAAAGTTCGTCTTGTCAGCCACTATTGATATATACAGTATATATATATATATAGAGAGAGAGAGAGAGAGAGAGAGAGAGAGAGAGAGAGAGAGAGAGTTGTATGAATATTGGTATACAGTATAAGTACTTTGAAACAAATAAATGGGTCAATGAAACAAGGCACTCTTGTTTGGCGGGTTCTGCATTCAAAACTCATCTCCTGATGCCCCTTAAAAGCTGCCCTGCATTTTGTATTGTATTGTCCATTGAAATACAAAAAAAAAAAAAAACCACAGAACCTTTTTTATGTACACAACCACAGTGGCTAAGATTTTAATAGCAAAAAATTGGAAAGCAGACTTAATCTCCACACAAACTGATTGGCAGGCGAAGATGATAGAATATTTAGAACTCGCGGAAATGACTGGGAGAGAATAGGAGGAAACTTAAACCAGAAAGTCAACAAAGATTGGATAATATTTAAAGAATAGCTTAGAAAGTATTATGATAATGCAAATCTCCTGACAGATTTAGATTGAATCTTGAAGTAGAAGGAAACTATAAAAGGAAAATTTCTTTCGATAAGTAACAGAATAATAATAATAATAATAATGAAGTGCGTATAGATTAAAAAGGTGTAAACGGTACAATGCGATGAATCGGAAGTTAATGATATGTTGTTAGTTGGTGTCTATGTTTGTTTATGTGGAGTTTTATTGTCCTGTCTGTGTAAATGGTTTTATAATAAATAATTGTTTTATGTGTAATTTTTTTTGTTTTATGTGTAATAAATAATTGTCTTATGTGTAAATTGTTTTGTAATAAATAATTGTTTTAATAGAAAGAAAGCTGCCCTGCAGGTGGGTTTTTGCGTCTCATTTCCCCCCTTCCTTTCCCAGATTTACCCTGACCCAGAACTGGAGGCTCAGGTCTTGAGCTTGACTATCCGGTGCATACACAGCGAGGAGGGGTGCCGCTGGAGCGGGACCGTCCGCCACCTGCAGGTGAGGAGACGGGCTGGAAAAAACAGGAATGGGGAGCCCACAGCCCTCCTCATATGTGGCCCATTCCTTAAAAAGTAAGGTTAAGGTTGTAGTCCTCATGGTTTTGAATAAAGCATTGCGGGTCAGAGAGCTGGGCTTCAGCCCTTAAAAGTAAGGTTAAGATTGTAGTCCCCACAGTTCTGGACCACAGAGCTGGGGCCCATCCCTTAAAAAGGAAGTTAAGGTGGTTGGGTTTATTATTATTATTATTATTATTATTATTATTATTATTATTAATACAGTGGACCCTCTGGTTACGGATTTAATTCATTCCAGGGTGCTGTGTGCACCCCAAAAAATCCATAAATCGAGGCACTGCTTCTCCGCATGCCATGCGCGATAGAGGGCTTCTGCGCATGTGCGAGCGGAGAAACCTGGAAAAATACACTTCCGGGTTTGCCGCTTTTGCAGCCCAAGGATTACTTATCCAGAGCGGTACGTAACCCGAGGTTCCACTCTACTTTACAAATATATACATTTCATTTACAATCATTTCATTTACAAATTTCATTTACAAATACATTTCATGTACAAATTTATACATTTCATTTACAATCAATTTGACATTCCAAAATTTGGCTTCCTTCCCCCTCTTTCTACGGTTTCTTAAATTTATTTCTTTATATCTTTTGCATATCCAAGTTCATTTAATTATCTACTGTAGATACAGGTGAAACTCGGAAAATTAGAATATCGTCGAAAAGTGCATTTATTTCAGTGACGCAACTTTAAACGTGAAACCAGTATTTGAGATGGATGCATGACGTGCAAAGCAAGATACGTCAAGCCTTTATTGGTTGCAATTGTAATTATTTGTTGTTAGGCGGGTCAATTATAAATGGAATGTAATTAATGAAATGCAACAGCGATGTTTATTTTTGTATTATTGTAACTGTATTTGTTTTATTACTGTGGAATTTCCAAAAGAAAGCATTTGTAAAAATTAAAAGAAAATTAAAAAATAATAAGTTGCATTACTGAAATAAATGCACTTTTCAATGATATTCTAATTTTCCGAGTTTCACCTGTATATACTCTTATAAAACTGCAAGTTATTATACCAAGAGGCTCAGGAGTTTAGACCACAGCGTCACCCGTGTCCCATGGCGCTGCTGTAGTAGTATGCGTAAATAAATTTCTATACAATTTAGGTAGTTCTGTCCCCTTTAAGTCCTAAAACTTTTAGGAAGTTAAGGTGGTAGTCCTCATGGTTCTGAATTAAGGGTTGAAATAGGATCTCTTAGGCAGAGTCAGACCATTGGCCTGTCAAGCTCAATATTGTCTACACTGGCTGGCAGCAGCTCTCCAGGGATCCACGAAGGGGATCTTAGCTTAGACCAGGGGTCCCCAGACTTACCGGCGTTTGGGCCGGTTCCCACTGCGCCGATCGCGCGGCGGGCCGGAGGGCGGGGGAGCGCATGCCTGTGCGGGCCGGCGGGCAGTGGAGTGCGCGCCCGTGCGCATGCGCACGGACGCTTACTGGCGCGGCGGCGCGCTTCCAGGGTGGAAAAAGCGCCGAAAATCCGTTGTGCGCATGCGTATGGGCCTCCCCCGACCCGGAAGTGCACCAGAAATGACCTCTTCCGGGTCCGGAGAGGCCCATACGCATGCACACAAAGGATTTTCGGCGCTTTTTTCCCGACCCGGAAGAGCGCTGCCGCGCCGTGCGCCGCAAGAGCGGGCGGCGTGCGGCGTCGTGGGCCGGATTGGCAGGCCAATTGGGCCGCATCCGGCCCCCGGGCCGTAGTCTGGGGACCCCTGGCTTAGACCTTCCTGGGAATCGAACCTGGTGGCCCTGACATTCCTGACCTGTGTGAAGAGGGCTGGGGAGAGGAATAAGTTTTCTGCCTGACCCCCCCATCCTGCTCCCCCTCCGTCTTGCCCAGGTGCACCTTGGGACGTGCAGCTACAATGTGGTGCCCTGCCCCAACCGCTGTGGGGCCAAACTGAGCCGGCGGGACCTCCCGCCCCACGTGCAGCACGACTGCCCCCAGCGCCACCTCAAGTGCGAGTTCTGCGGGGCCGACTTCACGGGAGAAGCTTACGAGGTGAGGAGGCGCAGGGGGCGGTGCTTGGGAAACGGGGCGGTGTCTCTTGGCCGCGGGGCAGCCGGGGCATCTGCGGAGCTAAACTTTGGGGTCCGTTTCCGTTGTCAGGATAGACCCTCGTCCAAAAGGCACCCGCCTCGGGCCACTCACCGGCTCTGCCGAGCAGCTGCCTCTCAGAAGAGCCATTGGCTGAGCTGCTGTGATGTCACAGAGCTCCTCGTAATGTCTGGGGCATCTGAGAGGCGAGGGAAGGCTCAGCATTAGAATGGGGAGACAAGGAGGTTGGTTGGTTTTGCAGGGGGAAGGAAAGGCCAGTTTGGCTGAGATTTAGCCCAGAGAAAGAGGAGGGGCTCCTGTCACCTCCAGAAGTCCGTTTGACTTCCAAATTTATTAAATCCATTTTTAATATATATATTTTAAATCATTAAAATGTCACAAAGCAGTGCTTAGAGCTTGAGGGTCTGTTTGCATGTTTACTTTCTGATTTTTGAGTTGAGCAAATGGTCAGAAAGACAAAACAGGTCTCTCTGTGTGTGTAACTGCTGTCAATAACTGTCATGCAGTGATTTGCTATTGTGTGCTTTTAATGATTTCTTTAAAAAATGGATTTAATAAATTTTTATTCCTATGTTTTCACTGCCAGTATGCCAGTAATCTAGCATATATTTAAATGTACGGTAAATAAATGGGGTTGGGGCAGGAAAACCAGGGAGAGATCCTGAGCTATCGACCTCTCCTGAAAAATAAGAATTAATTGAGATTCCTGGTCCGCATGGGTCTCAGTTAAGGAACACAAGAAGCTGCCGAATGCTGCCAGACCTTTGGCCCTCCTTGCGAGGTGTTGTTCGCACTGACCGGCAGCAGCTGTCCTGGGTTTCTGGCAAGGACTCTTCCCCCAGCGCTGCCTGGGGATGGTTTGAACCTGGGACCTTCTGCATGCCAAGCAGCTGCTCTGCCCTTGAGCTGTGGCCCTTCCCTTAGAGAGGGGGTCCTTCTGGTGCCCACTCCCTCCGCATTAACCCCATGGCCTCTCCCCCTCTTCCCCGCCCCCCAGAACCACCAGGGCCTCTGTCCCCAGGAGAGCGTCTACTGTGAAAACAAGTGTGGCGCCCGGATGATGCGACGGCTGCTCTCCCAGCACATGCTCTCTGAGTGCCCCAAGCGCACGCAGCCCTGCAGCTACTGCAGCAAGGAGTTCCTGTACGACACTATCCAGGTGGGACCCGGGAGAAGGGGGGGGCTTTGCCAGGAGGGCCGAGGGGCTGCAGGGCGGGGCGGGGGCCAGGCAAGCTCCAGAACACAGCAGAATGGATTCTTTCTCTTCCCCTTTCATTTGCTCTTTTTAATAATAATAATAATAATAATAATAATAATAATAATAATAATAATAATAGTTTTAGTTACAAAATAAAAAATTCCTTCCAGTAGCACCTTAGAGACCAGCTAAGTTTGTCATTGATGTGAGCTTTTGTGTGCATGCACACTTCTTCAGATACACTGAAACAGAAGTCACCAGACCCTTATATATAGTGAGAGGGTGGGGAGGGGTGTCACTCAGAAGGGTGGTGGGAATGGTGTGGTAAACCTGTTGACGACTGTTAACGACTGCAATTGGTCTTCCAGGAAAAAGCAAGGGGTGAGATGGCTAAAGATAGCTTCCTCATGTATACAGTGGTGCCTCGCTAGACGAATGCCCTACTAGACGGAAATTCCGCTTAACGAAAGGATTTTCTGACCGGAGGTTGCCTCGCTAGACGACAAGGTTTTCTATGGCCACCGCTTCGTCGTGATCAGAAAATCAGGGCATTCATCTAGCGAAAGGGGAACCAGCTGTAGCAAGGAAAGAAGGCAAAGGAAGATCAGCTGAGAGGCGCTGACAGCTGATCTTCCTCTCAGCTGATCTTCCTTTGCCTTCTTCCCTTGCTACAGCTGGTTCCCCTTTGTGTTCCGCTGGTCAGCAGAACACAAAGAGGAACTAGCTGAGGGGGGGGGGGGAACAGGAACGAAGGAAGGGAAAGCAGCCCTTTCTCTTCCTTCCTTCCTCTCCCCCCCCCCCGCCGCCGACAGAAAGGACAAATCCCGGGGTTCGGACAAGCTGCAAGTGCTTCCCCCAACCCCGGGATCTGTGCAGGCTCAGCAGCAGGGGGAGAGGAACAAAATAAATAAAAAATTCCTTCCAGTAGCACCTTGTTGTTGTTTAGTCGTTTAGTCGTGTCCGACTCTTCGTGACCCCATGGACCATAGCACGCCAGGCACTCCTGTCTCGCACTGCCTCCCGCAGTTTGGTCAAACTCATGTTCGTAGCTTCGAGAACACTGTCCAACCATCTTGTCCTCTGTCGTCCCCTTCTCCTAGTGCCCTCAATCTTTCCCAACATCAGGGTCTTTTCCAAGGATTCTTCTCTTCTCATGAGGTGGCCAAAGTATTGGAGTCTCAGCTTCACGATCTGTCCTTCCAGGGAGCACTCAGGGCTGATTTCCTTAAGAATGGATAGGTTTGATCTTCTTGCAGTCCATGGGACTCTCAAGAGTCTCCTCCAGCACCATAATTCAAAAGCATCAATTCGAGACCAGCTAAGTTTGTCATTGGTATGAGCTTTCGTGTGCATGCACACTTCTTCAGATACACTGAAACAGAAGTCACCAGACCCTTATATATAGTGAGAGGGTGGGGAGGGGTATTACTCAGAAGGGTGGTGGGAATGGTGTGGTAAACCTGTTGACGACTGTTAACGACTGCAATTGGTCTTGCAGGAAAAAGCAAGGGGTGAGATGGCTAAAGATAGCTTTCTCATGTATAATGAGATAAGAATCCAATGTCTCTCTTCAGGCCAGGTCTCTCCATGGTGTTAAGTTTGGGAATAAGTTGCAGTTCAGCAACTTCTCTTTCCAGTTTATTTCTGAGATTCTTTTGTAATAAGACAGCTATTTTGAGATCTTGTATAGAATGTCCTGGGAGATTGAAGTGTTCTCCTACTGGTTTCTCTGTCTTGTGATTCCTGATGTCAGAAAAATACTTTTATTATTTATTTCCTGGTTTCCCCAGCCACTCCGGGCAGCTTACAACATTTCCAAAACATAATAAAAACATCAAGAATTAAAAACCTCCCGATAAAGGGCTTATTTACATTAGCTATCCATATCTTACTGTATTATGAAATTAGATTCAGGTAGGTAGCCGGGTTGGTCTGACGCAGACGAAATAAATAAATAAAATTAAAAAATTGTCCAGTAGCACCTTAGAGACCAACTAAGTTTGTTCTGGGTATAAGCATGCACACTTCTTCAGATACTGAGGTGTATTTTTTTATTTATTTCATCTGTATTATGAAAAACTTTAATTAAAAAATCTTACCTCAAGCATTAAAAACCTCCCAATACAGGGCTGTTTTCTTTTTCTCTTATGTCCATTCGTTTTCCAAATCTTACTGTATTATGAAAAACCATGGAACAAAAATCTTGCATCAGGATTTAGTAGAACTGTTAATAGAGTTGGGATGGGCCCCCAAGGGTCATCTACTCCAACCCCCTGCAGTGCAGGATTTGCGGCTAAAGAACCCCTGACTTCGAAACTTCCCATGAATCCTAGAATTGCACAGCTGAAGAGGGGAACCCCCCCCCCCGAGGGTCACCTAGTTCTTTAGCCCAACCCCCTTGAAAACTGTCTCGGAGTTTGTCTGAAGCCTCTTCTTCCGCTCCCCCAGAACCACGAGTATCAGTGCCCCCGTTACCCCGTGCCTTGTCCGAACCAGTGTGGGGTGCCCAGCATCGCCAGGGAAGACCTCAGCGGGCACTTGAAAGAGATCTGCACCACGGCGCTGGCGCTCTGCCCCTTCAAGGAAGCTGGCTGCAAGCACCGGGTAAGGCCTTCCTCCTCCCTTCATGCAGCCTTTCCTTTACTGCTGTGCCTGCCTCAGTCTCGCTCTTTGACAAGGCCGGGCATCCAAAAACCCTCTCCGCTGTGGCACTAGCACTTTCAAAGTTACTGTATGGCCGTCTCCGGCGCTAACTCGCCTACCTCGCAGGGTGGTTGTAAGGTTTTCTGAAATGGGGAAACCTGTTTTACCCATTTTTCTGGGTCCCCAGAAGCAATTTCCCTTCTTTTAGCAATGGGTGCCCAGTGCCCGGTTTTTTTGTGGGCATTATAAATTAACTAGAAGGGTTTTTGAGGACTGTGTTAAAGCCGGCAGATCATGGCAGGTTTGGGACAGGTCCTCCTTCACCGCAGGGCTGTCGTTGACTTATCGGACCTTGCTGCTGCCCCAGGATGTGTCTGACAATGGGCGTGGGCTGCGAGGGCTTTTAATAAAGGGGGTGTTAGGCAAATTAGTGGAAGAGGAAGTGGCGATCAAAGGCTGCTTGGTGTGGAGGCTCGGTGGAGCCTCCAGCATGCAAAGCAGTCTACCTATGAATGCCAGATTCTGGGGCAAGTGAGGAGAAGACCTCTGCTTGGCCACTGGAGGAAACAAGAGGATTATGGCTGCTGCATAACAACCCTCGGAGTGGTTTACAAAGAGAATAAAACAATAAAATTATCATTAAAGCAGCTCTTTAAAACATTCCAAAGATAAAATCAACAACAAACTAGAAACACGTTAAAACTTGTCCCCGCTTTCTAAACATCTGGGGAGGCTTGTTTAAACAAAAATGTCTCCAACAGGCGCCGAAAAGAGGACAGCAAAGGCTCCTTCCTGATATCAATAGGCAGGGAGTTCCAAAGTACAGGCTCTGCCACACTAAATGCAGAAGGGGTCTCATGTGGCATAGGGAACAATTTGGGTTCTCCCACTCGAAGCAGTCAAGAGGGCCCAGATGGGGAAAGGGGATCTGGCAGGCAAATTGACCCCAAGTTGTTAAGCACTTAGTATATTAATAGCAACTCCTTGAACTTGGCCCGAAAGGAAGTGCAGTTCTCTGAGCACAGGAATTGAATGCCGACGAGGCCTCCCTCTTGTCAGCAACCAGGCTGCAGCATCCTGCACCCACGGCAGCTTCCGGATCAGGAGCAAGGGAAGCCCCGCATAGAGCTCATTGCAGTAGTCCAGTGTTGAAGTCTCTGTGCAATAAAGGCGGGAGGGGG
Organism: Zootoca vivipara; assembly: GCF_965207765.1. NCBI lineage: Eukaryota > Metazoa > Chordata > Lepidosauria > Squamata > Lacertidae > Zootoca > Zootoca vivipara. Next base: position 45,512,817 of record NC_142597.1, on the reverse strand, counting down.
AAGCGGTGGCCACGATCTTGGATGGCTTTAAAAGAGGGCTAGGCAGATCCAGGGAGGAGGAGGAGGAGGCCACTGTGAGAACAGGAATGTTGCGCTAGCTGGGCAACTGGCCTGAAGCAGCGAGCTGTTCTTACACGCGGGTCGGTCTTGCGTTCGAATCCTGCTTGTGGGCTTCCCTCCAGGGGCATCTGGTTGTGAGAAGAGGAGGCTGGGCTAGGTGGGCCCTTGGCCTGATCCCGCACGGGCTCCTCTTCTTACCTTTGACCCGAACTACAGAATTCAGCGTTCAGAGACGCTTGCTTTCGCCCAGTTTCCTAGTCCTCGTGATTCTGTAAGGATCAGGCGGGCCGCTGCCCTGATCCCAGCAGCCTGGCCTCTCGTTCTGACGATGCCCCCGGTGTCTCTCTCCTCCTCCCCACAGTGCCCCAAGCTCTCCATGAGCCGCCACCTGGACGAGAGCACAAAGACGCACCTGGGCCTGATGTGCGCCCTGGTGACTCGCCAGCGGCAGGAGCTGGGGGACCTCCGCCGCGAGGTGGAGGAGCTGGCAGTGGGCAGCGAGGGGGTCTTGATCTGGAAGATTGCCGACTACGCCCGCAAGCTTCAGGAGGCCAAGGCCCGGAGCAACTTCGAGTCCTTCAGCCCTCCCTTCTACACCCACCGCTACGGCTACCGGCTCCAGGTCTCGGCCTTCCTCAACGGGAACGGCAGCGGCGAGGGCAGCCACCTCTCGGTCTACATCCGCGTCCTCCCCGGCCAGTACGACAACCTCCTGGAGTGGCCCTTCGCCTACCGGGTCACCTTCTCCCTCCTGGACCAGAGCGACCCCTCGCTCTCCAAGCCCCAGCACATCACCGAGACCTTCCTGCCGGACCCCAACTGGAAGAACTTCCAGAAGCCCGGGGCGGGGCGCACCTCCCTGGACGAGAGCCTGCTGGGGTTCGGGTACCCCAAGTTCATCTCCCACGAGGACATCAAGAAGCGCAACTACGTGAGGGACAACGCCGTCTTCATCAAGGCCTCGGTGGAGATCCCCCAGAAGATCATCTCCTGAGCTCCTCCTTCCCCAGAAAGACGGGATTCAATCGGTTCCTGCTTTGCAACGGGTCGGGCTGGATGAAGCCTCGGTGCGCCATCGCGTCTCTACAAGTCTGTGATTATACGGTTCCCTGGAGGTTTTTAAAGCAAAGATTCAGGGGGGGGTGTTTCCTAGCTGTGATTCCTGCATTGCAGGGGGTTGGACTAGATGGACTCTGGGCGCCCCTTCAGACTATGATTCTCTGGAGTGCTGCGTCAGAGTTTTGCGTCTGAAAATATTGTACTCTTGTCTTGCCCAACTTGCCCTTTGTAGTCCTGACCTCTGGATTGATTCTCAACCTCTCCCCCCTCCCCCCCAATGGTGCTAACTTGCTACAGCTCAAGGAGGAAATCCTACCTGCCTTGAGACCATCTCTTCCCCACCCCCCTACCCCCGCCAAAGCAGCTGGGCTGCCTCTGTTTTCCTCCCCCCCCCCCGATCCCCCCCCAATAATTCCTCAGCTCTTCTTCCAGAGCATCCTGCCCTGGTTTTTGTCCTTTGGGTCTTGGGTTCAAGAGGCAGGAAGAATGCTTGCCCCTTGCCCCACGACAAACGCTGGGGTTGGCTTTGGGGTGTGTGCCTGGGGTCCCACAGCGAGAGAGAGCGCACTGGGGCTTTTTGGCTTTGTGATGGGCCAGTCTTCCACCAGATCCCACCTTCTCTCCCCTGACCCCCCCCCCAACAAAAAAAGCCAGCTTTCCTAGCCATAGTCCTGGGAAGAATGTGTCCCTGAAGGGGGACCTGTCTGTCTGTCTCCCTCGGTGAGTCTCTCAGGGATGCCCTGCAATCGCTTTGGACGGACACTTGAGGAGGTCGAGCCCCCTTCTGCCTTCCAGGTACGGCCACCAGTCAGTATCTCAAGGCTACTGACCCCGATAACCTTCCCTCCTTGTGCCTAGAGACCCCTTTGCCTCCCACTCAGTTGCCTGGATCCATCTCCTGTTCAGCGGGAGGAGCAGTAGGGCAGGGAGAGGCCCCCCCTGCCCCCCCACTCCATCACAGAGCCATATTTTGTACAGGGAGCCCCAGAGTCTTCGTTCGCGTGGGTCTGGTTCTCCTTCATCGCCCAGGACTGGTTTTGGGATCAGTTTTCTCCCGCACGAGTGTTCGGGAGGAGCAGCTACGATTTCTGCTCCTGACTTCCTTTCTCTGCCTCTCTCTGTGTGTTTTTTTAAATAAACAATTTCATGTATTTATTAACCAGTCTCTTCTTCCTTACATGAGGGTCTTATTCTGCTTGCTGACTCTGAAAGGTCTGACTCAGACCAGTGGTTCCCAAACTTTTTTTGGCAGCTGGGGGCAGGGGCGTAGGAAGCTTACCTTCCAAGTCCCCGACGGCAGAATCCGGGACCGGCAGCCATGTGACACCGGAAGTTGCGTCGACGCAACTTCCGGTGTCGCTTTGCCCTTCTATGAGCACCAAAAAGGGCCGTCGCTGACACCGGAAGTCGCGTCTATGCACTTCCGGACATGCGTAGATGCGACTTTTGAAGCCGACGGCGGCTATTTTTGGTGCCCATAGAAGGGCAAATCGGAACGAAAAAAAATGGCCACCGGCAGGAGAAAATAACGGAGAAAAACGGGAGATGAAGTGATACGGGGGACCACCGGGAAAAGGTAAGTAAAAACGGGGGTTTCCCGGGGAAAACGGGGTACTTGGCAGCTATGGTAGGAAGAGCGGGGCACTCTGCCCCAGGCAGCGCAATCCCAAGGGTGCCATCACGGCTGCGCCCCGCCCCCAGAATGCCTCCAGCTCCAGCCTACCGGTAGAAAGCCCGCTCGCTGCCGTTACTACTGCGAGGAGCCCCGGATCAGCGCCGTCGCCATGGCAACCGGCCCGCTGCCGCCAGCGACGCTGACGAGAGGGGTGGGGGGGCCTTTCGCCATTCATTGAAAAAAACGTCCTCCCGCTCCCTCCGCCTCAGCCCAGCCCTCAAAACAGGGCGAGAGAGGAGAAGCGGTGACGGTCCCCGACTCCCCCCCCCCCCGACCCGTTATATATTGTTGTACACAAGCGCCTCACACGACCGTTTGGAATGTCCCCCCCCCCGACTTTCCTTCCTGTACTTTCTCCAGCAGCAGGTAGGTAGCCGTGTTGGTCTGACGTAGTTGAACTCCACCCAGAAGCATTCCAGCATGCCAAGAGGTTACAGTACAGTATGTTAAAGGGCATCCTGCTACAGTACTCTATATTAAGGGACCTCAAGTGGGCACTCTGAATATTATAGGAGGAAAAAGTGCCTTACTTGTCAAATACACTAGGATGCACCGGGGGGGGGGGGGCAAATTCATCATCAGTCACTTCACTGTCAACCATGTGCTATTGTATTTATTAAGGGATTCCCCGAAGCCAACATTTTCCAGCAGCAACTACTGATGAGTAAGCACTTTTATTTACATAAGCAAACAAATGAATCAGTTCCCTCCTCCTATGCTCCCTTTCCAAGCAGGTAGATTCATTTACTCCAGGCATCCCCAAACTGCGGCCCTCCAGATGTTTTGGCCTACAACTCCCATGATCCCTAGCTAACAGGACCAGTGGTCAGGGAAGATGGGAATTGTAGTCCAAAACATCTGGAGGGCCAAAGTTTGGGGGTACCTGATTTACACACACACACACTTTTGAGACTACAGGATGCCCATTCAAGAACATTATTTTATAAAGATCTCATAATGTGCTCCATGCGCAAAGCTGTGTGTGCGTGCTACATAGTGAGGAAGCCTATTCAGCATAAGGGAATTTCCCTTTTAAAAAAGGGAGAACTTGACAGCTATGGTAGAACGTCCACAACAGGCATCCCCAAACTGCGGCCCTCCAGATGTTTTGGCCTACAACTCCCATGATCACTAGCTAACAGGACCAGTGGTCGGAGAAGATGGGAATTGTAATCCAAAACATCTGGAGGGCCGAAGTTTGGGGGTGCCTGGTCCACAACATCCAGCATCACTGGGAAAGTGTCCTTTTGATCCCTCAAGAGGAATGCTTTGTTAGTTTAAATGACCTCCTGGCTGTATTCCCTTCACCTGGTTTATATGTTAATGTGGAATTTGCCTTAGCTGTGAAGAGGATGTTTATTTGGGAGGTGGTAGGATTACTGTCTCCAGACTTGGTAAGACGGAGCTTGAGAACTATTTGGGAGTTTCTCTGGTCTCAAGCTTTTAAGTATTAAATGAGGGGCAGCTGGTTTGACTCTTGACAGCTGAAAGAAAGAGGCACATCAATTGGTCATTGGCCAGTTCATATTAAAACTCTCTTTTAACTGGTTCATTCTCGGAACCCCACGAGGGAGATTTTGCTTAAGCACTAGGAGGATGGGAATGTTAGTTTGCTTGATGTCATTGTGCGTGGAGGGAAAAGCCTGCCATGCGTCTACCTGTTGCTTTGACGCTTGCCTCAAAGGGAGAGGGGTCTTGTTCGCCCTCCAAGTTCCGCTATGTGAGTATGGAAAGTCTCAGGAATATTTTACAATGTTATTTTAATTAATTTGCAACCTTTTCTGAGAACTGTGTGACCTTTTTATATGTAATCATTCTTTCTATTAAATAAGCCTGGAAAGGACATTTTGTTGGCGTTTTGGTGCCTTCGGCTGCAAAGCTAAACCCAGTGCTTAACTGCTTAACACTCTACCAGTTGTATTTCCGCCTGCGTTACTGGATAGTGACCAGGAGCACCTAGCCTAGACTGGCAGGGGGGTTGTTCTGCCTTGGAGGAGGGGAAATGGGGAACGAGAGGAAGGGGGGGCTGCTGGCCAGCTCCCTCTTTCACTACAGAGCCTAAAGCAGGCACCCCCAAAATTCGGCCCTCCAGATGTTTTGGACTGCAATTCCCATCATCCCTGCCCACTAGTCCTGTTAGCTAGGGATCATGGGAGTTGTAGTCCCAAAACATCTGGAGGGCCGCAATTTGGGAATGCCTGGCCTAAAGCGATCAGAAATAAATTCCCACCAGCGCTTTAAAGGGGACGCATTTAATCCACGCGCTGGCAAGGCTGAGAATCCGATGCAGCCAATCAGCAAGCGGCTTCCTGCCTGGCCTGACCCCGCCCAAGAGACGAGGAGCCTTTTTAACCCCCGCACTGCCACGGCCCTTTGAAAACAAGGCGAAGGGGGAAGCCGGGGACATTACTAGGGAGGAGCAAAACTTGTGGGCGGGGATTGAGCGTCTACGTCCCCAGCAGACCAATCGGAAACGGCCCCGGGGGAGGGCAGAGGCGGCTTTTTCCCCGAAGAGGTTGGGCAGGCAGGCAGGGAGAGGGCGGGGCCATCCCGGAGGGGGGGCGGGACACCCTCGAGATGCTCGCCCCGCCCCTTGGATGTTAGCCCCGCCCCCGCAGACGGCTAGCCCCGCCTCCAGGTTGACTGATGTGGCTCAATTCATTGATGGCTTGGGCGATTGGTTGTGGCCTCGAGGACAACGCGATGCAATTTTAATCTAATTCATTTACCTTTGAGCAATTTATTCCCCATACTGTGGCTCCCTGCATGGTGACAGTGTTTAGGAAGGTTATCTGTCAGAGGGCTGTTCTTTATCATAGAATCACAGCACCTTAGATTTGGATAGGAGCCCCCTGCAATGCCAGATTCCTTCTTATTCCTTACCACAGGCAATGTTTTAATAAAATGTTGCATTGGCAATGACTGACAGTTCGCCAGTGCCTGTTTCAGAAAATGGCTTCAGCTCCCTTATGCCAACCTGCACATGAGGTGAACTTCATTCCCCCACATTCCTAACAGTCTCCAATGTCATCTAAGTGAAAAATGCCATCAATATTTGCACTACTTTGTTGGCCAATGGGGAATACAGTCTGATGCTGCAGAGATCTTCCTTTATCTGTTTGTGTGTGCTAGCATTTAATTTATTGATAAGAACACATTTTTTGCTTGACTCTTAAAACTTTTGAGTTAAAAGCTGCAGTCTTTTACACTTAGGTAAAGGTAAAGGTAAAGGGACCCCTGACCATTAGGTCCAGTCGTGACCGACTCTGGGGTTGCGCGCTCATCTCGCATTATTGGCCGAGGGAGCCGGCGTATAGCTTCCAGGTCATGTGGCCAGCATGACAAAGCCACTTCTGGCGAACCAGAGCAGCACACGGAAACACCGTTTACCTTCCCGCTGTAGCGGTTCCTATTTATCTACTTGCATTTTGATGTAAATCCCACTGCAATGATTATTTATTTATGAACATGCATGGAATTCAATATCAAGGGTACTTCTGTGACATATTGCAACAATTCAGTTTTATTATACTATATGGGAATAATAATAATAATAATAATAATAATAATAATAATAATAATAATAAATATTTATGTTCTACCCATCTGACCGGGTTGCCCCAGCCACTCTGGGCAGCTCCTTCAACCACCAATATATCTTTATATTTTAACCACTTGGTTTCCATATTCAATTTTTATGTGCCTTAGCTTCTAAAGGTGAAACCCACCTGGGTGTTTTCCTTTCTAACAAATCCTTATATCTTTTCCACACATTATATAATGATTTTCTGATAATATGACATTTGAAACCTTTGTGAACCTTAATCTTATCAGACCACAAATATGCCTGCCAACCAAATGCATTATCATGACCTTCCAAATCTAATACATCAGTGTTAGCGAGTAAAAACCATTCTTTCATCCAGCAAAAGGCTGCTGCTTCAAAATATAACTTTAAATCTGGTAGGGAAAAACCTCTGTCTTTAGTATCTGTTAACAATTTACAGTATATTTAATTCTTGGTTTTCCCCCCCTGCCAGATAAATCTTGATAACACCTTATGCCACTCTTTAAAACATCCTATATTATCAACAATTGGTAATGCTTGAAACAGACAGACTCGGTGCACCCGACCCGGAAAAAGCATTGTTCAGAACAGTGGTCTTATTATCCACTAAGGAGGACAATAAGCACCATAAAATTTAAAACGGTCACAATTAATTGCACATTTGCTCAAAATCCAGTTAAAACTATTTAGTTTAATTAAGTCCAGAGAACGAATGAGGTTGATCCGGTAATACCAGCTTTTCAAAGTCTGAGAGGCATTTATACTTCCAGCCGACCCCTTGCCTCTTAGCTCCCCCCAAGGTCATCCCACTGCCCTCCCCCCCAGGCAAGACGCACCCACTTTGGAAACCACTGCACTAGATGGCCTTTGGCGTCCCTTCCTATGACTTGCCAATGTGGGGGGGGGAGCCCTCGTAGTCAGATGTACCCCCCCTTGTGCTGCATTTTGGGGGGGGGGCAGCCCGTTTAGCTCCTAGCAGTAAAGGGAGCTGCCTCCAGGCCTTGCACATGCACAAAACACACTTGGCGTGCAGAAGGCCCCGGGTTCAATCCGGGGGGGCTGCGGGGGGCTGAGAGAGTCACTGCGGAAAGCTGCTGCCAGTCAGTGTAGACAACACAGGGCTAGATGGACTGGCAGCCTGGGAGAAGGCAGCTTCCTGTGTTCCTAATTCTCCCTCTTTGCAGCTTTCCCCATTGTCAGCCCTTTCTCTAGCTGTGTGTTGAGGAAGAGGGAAGAGGGGGCCAGCCCTGTTCCCAGATCCTCCGCGCTGCCCATTCTTGCTCCTGCCTTGGGGCTGGGAGGTTGACTCTGGCGGCCGCACCCTGCTCCTTAAATTACAGGACCTCCTTGGGCTGTGATTTCCTCCTGGTTTTGTCCCAAGGGGCCGCAGGCAGGCAGTGGTGGTGCCAGGCAATGACTGCCTTTGTGGTCTTTGGTCTTCTAATTCTGGAAATGGCAATTTAATGCCAAATATATCACACTGTGTTTTGAGTTGCAGCTGCAATGTGTGGGTTTCTTTGGGCCTTGGAAATGCACCCAGCCAGCCAGCCAGCCACATAGCTAAGCTGCAAGCCTAGATTTGCCCTATAGACAACCTTCCTGTCCTTCCTGCCTCGAGCTTCCTGTCTGTACTATGGGGATAATAATACTGGCCTGCTTAAGGACTCCCTGGTCCTGAATGGGGTAACTGTGCCCCTGAAGGACCAGGTGCGCAGCCTGGGAGTCATTTTGGACTCACAGCTGTCCATGGAGGTGCAGGTCAATTCTGTGTCCAGGGCAGCTGTCTATCAGATCCCTCTGGTACGCAGGCTGAGACCCTACCTGCCTGCAGACTGTCTAGCCAGAGTGGTGCATGCTCTAGTTATCTCCTGCTTGGACTACTGCAATGCGTTCTACGTGGGGCTACCTTTGAAGGTGACCCGGAAACTGCAATTAATCCAGAATGCGGCAGCTAGACTGGTGACTGGGAGCGGCTGCCGAGACCACATAACACCGGTCCTGAAAGACCTACATTGGCTCCCAGTACATTTCCGAGCACAATTCAAAGTGTTGGTGCTGACCTTTAAAGCCCTAAACGGCCCCAGTCCAGTATACCTGAAGGAGCATCTCCTCCCCCATCGTTCTGCCCAGACACTGAGGTCCAGCACCGAGGGTCTTCTGGCGGTTCCCTCGCTACGAGAAGCCAAGTTACAGGGAACCAGACAGAGGGCCTTTTCGGTAGTGGCGCCTGCCCTGTGGAACGCCCTTTCATCAGATGTCAAAGAGAAAAACAGCTACCAGATTTTTAGAAGACATCTGAAGGCAGCTTTGTTTAGGGAGGCGTTTAATAGATTATTTTATTTCATTTTTCTGTTGGAAGCCGCCCAGAGTGGCTGGGGAAACCCAGCCAGATGGGCGGGGTATAAATAATAGATTACTATTATTATAAAAGGATTACGTGTCTGTGGCATGCTTTGCACAGCTACATATTGGTGCAGGGTGCGTGTCTGGGCCTCCTCCCTCCTCTCCCCAGAGGGGGTGCCACAAAGGCCGAAGCTCAGAGCAGCTCCTGCTCAGCATGCAGAAGGTCCCAGGTTCAATCTCTTGTTAAAAGGGATCTGGTACTGGGTCCCTCTCCACTTGAGACCCTGAAGATCTGTTGCCGAGTAGCATGGAATCCTGGCCCCTGTGGCTTACCCCTCTTGGAGCTACAATTCCCCACACCTGTAAACTACAGTTCCCAGGATTCTCGGGGTTAGGTGACTGGGGAATGCACAGCCTGCGGAGCAAGAGGTGCCTGGGTGCTGTCGTGCAAGGTTATAAATTTATTGCGGAGAGCAAGGAAGGAAAGGAAAGCTTCACTGTGCCAGCAGGTAGTCTATGGCCATCTAGGACAGATTGCCTGTGTGCCCCAGCCTTTGCCCTCTCCTTGTGGGCTTAATCTCCTGTTTATAGGCAGGAACACGGCCGTTCCTTTGGACTCTGGCCTGGCCTGTGGGTTCTGCCCTCCTGGGGCGTATCCAGCCGCCGCCGCCTTCAGGTACATCTCGAGAGGGAGGCCATGCCTTCTCTTCCACATTTGCCAGATGCTTCACCTCTGAGTCACCTGCCAGGCAGACCTGGGTGGAACGGTTTTCGATTTTTGCGTAGTGGAAAGGTGGTTTTCCCCCACCCTGCGGTTGGCGTACTTACTCCTTTGCATTCCGGTTCCTTGCCATCTTGATCCCTCGCCCCACAAAAGGTTAACAATTTTTAAAAAATATGTCTGAGCTCTGGAGGCGTGTTTCACATTCTATTGCATCCCCTGTTGAAATGGATCCGGTCTCTGGCACTAAAGAAGACCCTTCGCTGCCCAAGACCCTGGGGAGCAGCTGCCGGTCAGAGCAGGCAACACCGGGCCAGAAGGACCAAAGGTCTGGATATACCAGCATCCTAGATTCCTAAAATCAGGTGATCTGTAAAACCAATGCAGGAAGGTTGTTTCAGACAAGCCTTGAAATCCTGCCTTGCGATGGGTGAGACTAGATGAGCCTTGGGTGTCCCTTCGAAGCCTACAGTTCTATGATTCCGTTTTCCGGAGCCAAAGGACTGACGTGGGAGCCTGTTAGAGCACCAAAGACAGAAGGTGTGTTTGCCGGTGTGTTTCTGGGGGAAATTCAAATCTCTCTCCAAGAAAATCCTAGGCCACGGCTGATACAAAGTTCCCTGAATGAGGAAATGGAACAATGCAGCCCCACCCCGTCGCTGCTGGACCTCAAAGGCTTTGTGGTGGATCTTCTTCTCCTTGCAGAATTCTGCCACGGCGCAGGTTGCATCTTGTCGCAGGATGCGTCTGGAAGAGCCCGTTCGAAGGATGCACCACCCCATCTGTCTGTCTCCTGGCACAATCGCAAATCCTCAAGGGTGCGAAATCAACTAGCGGTCAGCTGGTTTCTGAGCCCGATCCAAGATGCTCACATGAGTGTTTCAAGCCCTAAACGACTCAGGCCCCCAGTGCCTCCTTGCCTACAGACCCTGTCAGGGGCTAAGATCCGCAGAGGGGGCCCCCTTGATAGCTCTCTTGCCCTCTGTGACAGACACTAAATGATTACAGCTATTTTGAATTTAAATCCCAGCCTTCTTCCCAAGTGGGGATTTGAACCCTGGTCTCGGTCCAGGACTGTGGACCGCATTCAATGCTAGGGGGCTGCAGTGACTTCCTAAACCATCTTCCTGCATCTCTATAATTTGTCGCGTGGTGTTTATAGGAACAGTCAGAGCAGGACCCACCTTCTGCCCAAGCAGGCATTCAAAGACCCACTGTTGCCGGTGTGCAGAGTGGTCCTGTCGCAACCCAGAGTGCTTGCCCCCTGACCCACGCATTGGAGGCCAGTGGGCTTTAAGCGGCAGATGGGGATCCTGTTCTGGAAAAGAAGGGTGTCTCTCCTTCCTGCCATCCCTACTCTTAGGAACTGGGGCAAAAGGCTCTGCCTTAATCGGTGACCCACATACAGCCCCCAGACAACAGGGGCTTAGACAAGGAGATGGCTGGTAAGTCAATCCTGCCCTCAGGACTTCCCCGCCCCCCAGCATGGGAAGGAAGGGGGGGAATAGTTATTTGGAGCCTCTGACAAGCATTCAAATGGGGGAAGGGCGATGGGGGAATAAAAACTCCGCTCTTGAAAGGCAAACTAGAAAAGGCTCCCCCCCCTTTCTGTAGTGCAAAAGTGATAATTTCCCCCAATTGATGCAGTTTGTGTAGAAGTAGTCGATATTGCTATAGTTCCCCCCCCCCCCCGTAATTGTCAAGAAATTGGTGCATTAATGTTCAGATAATGCCGGTTGCTTTCAATTCCACTCTGCACCCACCCCCAATTATATCACACAAAAGTCATTTGCAAACTGTCTGTGCTAGCCAACTCCCCCTTTCTTTCTTTCTTTTTTATCTTAAGGGAGCAAATCCAGATTCACAAGAAGAGTGCTGGAAGGGGTCAGACAATGATTTCCTCTTTATTTCCTCCTTTCTCCACCCTGAAATTATCCAGCGTCACCAGCTGGAACTCGGTGTGGTCTCCCTTCTTTTTTTCCCCAAAATTCACAGCCAGCAGCAGCTGTGCAGGGTTTGAAATCCCAGCACCTAATTAGCCGGATCTGTAATTAAGGTGCACTTTGCTCAGAGCTGGGTGCTAATTCACAGCAGATGGAGGTGAGGACTGGAAGGAAATGACTGCCTGGTGTGAGGAAGGAGGGAGAAAGGGATGAGGCCTCTCTTGCCAGCCTTTAAGTCTGTAACAATTCCAGCATTTTCCGGGGGTGGGGATGGAGAAGGGCAAAGACTGGCATTAGAGATGCCAACCTCTGCTTCATCCCCTGCCCAAAGCCCAAGGAGGCCAGCAAGGCGCAAGGGTTTTGTAGAATAAGAGGGCAAACTTCCCTTGCCAAGAGCCCCTCTCTTGCTTTGCCTCTGCCCCCCCTTCCTGTTTTGCAGAGACCCACTCTTCCCCCAAATCTGTCTGAGCACCCTAGTCCCATGTCTGCCCTGCTAATCTCCCAATTGCATTACAGTAGAGGGGTCCTGCCTTTAGGCTGATTACCAGTAACCTGTTCTGTCTGAGCTGATCCAGGGGGCCCCTCTTTTTCAAAACACCACCTTATATCTGAGCTGATCCAGATTACGTCCAAAGGGCTGGTCCTTAGCCTTTTCAAAATCCTTTTATGGCCTGAATACTTGAGGTACGGAAGCCTCTCGGTGGTCTCATCATCTAATAGGGTAGGCTGAGCGGCAGCTTCTCCTCCCCCCCCTCCCCAATTTTATCCCCACAACAGCCCTGCAAGGTAGGTTAGGCTGAGAGAGGCAGTGATTGGCCCAAGGTCACCCAGCATGGTGTGGATTTTTTTGAACCCTGGTCTCCCAAGCCCTAGTCCAGCACTTTAGCCGCTGCCCCAGAAGGCTTAATTTAAAAAAAAAGCCTACAACTTCTAAAGTACTTTGCAGAGTGGTTGATCCTGCTGTTTCTCACCTCTCCGAATTTCATAATAGTAATAAATATTTTTTTAATTACATTTGTGACAAAAAGAACAGCAAACATCACATATCCACAACAGGAGCTGTAAAAAAGGCCAAGAATTGGAATTTCTGTTGTAGTAACATATGCAGTAACTGAGCTGGTGTGAAGTCAACAGAACATGCCAAGCCATAGAAGAATGTGGCAAATTAATCAAACTGCAGAAAAAATAATAATCATGATGCTATAAAAAAAATGAACCAAAACCAAAAATAGAATGCAAAATCTTGACTAATGCTTTGAGTTGGATTGAAAGACTAGCAATAGATAAACCTTAATTCAGAATACAAATATAACTTTAAAATTGTTGAAACAAAAAATAAAAAAAATCCTTCCAGTAGCACCTTAGAGACCAACTAAGTGTCATAGGTATGAATGAGCTTTCGTGTGCATGCACACTTCTTCAGACACTGAAACAGTAGTCACCAGGCCCTTATATATAGCGGGAGGGTGGGGAGGGGTATTACTCAGAAGGGTGGTGGGAATGGGGGATTGGCTGATAAGTGGGTTAACCTGTTGACGACTGTTAACGACTGCAATTGGTCTTGCAGGAAAAAGCAAGGGGTGAGATGGCTAAATAAAGCTTTATCATGTATAATGAAATAAGAATCTGATGTCTTTATTCAGACCAGGTTTCTCCATGGTTTTAAGCTTGGTAATGAGTTGCAATTCAGCAACTTCTCTTTCCAGTCTGTTTCTGAAAATTTTCAGTAATAAGACAGCTACTTTGAGATCTTGTATAGAATGTCCTGGGAGATTGAAGTGTTCTCCTACTAGTTTCTCTGTCTTGTGATTCCTGATGTCAGATTTATGTCCATTTATTCTTTGGCATAGGGTTTGGCCTGTTTGTCCAATATAGAGAGCTGAAGGGCACTGTTGGCATTTGATGGCATACACAATGTTAGAAGATGAGCAATTAAATTGTCCTGAGATGGTATGTTTGATGTTGTTGGGGCCAGTAATGGTGTTGTCTGAGTGTATGTGGCAGCAAAGTTGGCATCTGGGTTTATTGCAGGCTCTGGTACCAGTGTCCATGTTAAGTCTGGTGGTTGTATTATTGAGGGTGAGGAGTTGTTTAAGATTGGGTGGCTGTCTGTAGGCAATGAAAGGTCTTCCTCCCAGAGCTTGAGAAAGAGAACTGTCATTGTCTAGGAGAGGTTGTAGATCTCTGATGATGTGCTGTACTGTTTTAACTTAGGAGCTGTATGTGATTACTAGTGGTGTTCTGTTATTTTATTTTTTGGGTCTGTCTTGCAGCAAGTTCTCTCTGGGTATCAGTCTGGCTCTGTTGATCTGTTGTTTAACTTCATCAGGTGGATATTTTAGTTCTAAAAAGGTTTGCTGTAGATCTCTTAGGTGAGAGTCTCTGTCTGTAGAGTTGGAACAGATGCGGCTGTAACATAGGGCCTGGCTGTATAAATGGATTGTTTGGTGTGTTTGGGATGGTAGCTAGAAGCATGTAGATATGCTTGTCGGTCGGTTGGTTTTCGGTATAGGGTGGTGCCTATACGCCCATCCTGTATTTTTATAGTGGTGTCCAAAAAATGTATTTCTTGCATAGATTGGTTCATTGTTAGGTTGATGGTGGGTTGAAATTCATTGAATGTCTGGTGGAAGGTGTCCAGGGCTGTTGTCCATGTGTCCAGATAATAAAAATATTGTCAATGTATCGCAGGTACAAGAGAGGTTTGAGTGGGTAGGAGTCTAGGAAACGATGTTCTAAATCTGCCATGAAGATGTTGGCATACTGTGGGGCCATGCGGGTGCCCATGGCTGTGCCGCTGATCTGGAGGAACAGGTCATCACCAAATTTGAAGTGGTTGTGGGTAAGGACAAAGTGGCAGAGTTTGGTAGCAAAGTCCGCTGTGATTTTTATCTGAAATGGTGTTCCTTATGGCTTGTAAACCATCATTGTGTGGGATGTTGGTATACAGAGATTCCACATCCATAGTGGCTAGTATAGTATTGTTAGGAAGATTATTCAAAGATTGTATTTTCCTCAGAAAATCAGTGGTGTCACATACGTAGCTGGGAGCACTGATAGCATATGGTTTCAGAACAGAGTCCATATAGCCAGAAACACCCACTGTAATAGTGCCAATACCTGAGACGATGGGGCGTCCTGGATTTCCTGGTTTGTGTTGTACTGTATTTTAGGTAGAAGATAGAAAGTTCCTGGTCGAGGCTTAAAATTGTTGTTTTAATTGAATGCTCTCTTGCTAAGCCAGCTGGTGGTGCGTCTCCTCCGAGGAGAGAGACTTAGCTGTGCCATGCAGAGGCTGCCTGGGGCGATGTGCCCCTTGGTGCCCTAAAGCCCGATTAGCATCATCCAATCACAAGGCTATTTTTAAAGCTGCTAACTAGGCAGCGTGGGGGGCATCCTTGGGGCAGAGCCTGGGGCTCTTGCTGCTGCAGTCCAGCTTCCAGGGGGGGTTAAAGCCCTTGCTGAATGCGGCCCAAGGTTGTTGCTAGCCTGGCAAGTCCTTTATCAGTTGTTATCCCATAAAAGGAGGTTCCATGAAAACATAAGAGCAGCCTGGTTGCTGGATCAGGCCAAAGGGGGCCCATCTAGTCCAGCATCTCATCCTCACAGGGACTGGCCAGAATCCTCTGGGAAGCCTGCAAGGAGGACCTGAGCAGGAGAGCAGCAAATATCCCTGCTTGCAATTCCCAGCAACCAGTGCTCCCAGCTAGACTGCCTCTGGAGCTGGAGGTAGAATGCGGTAGCCACTGATCGCCTCATCCTGCACAAATGTGCCTAAAATTGTCCATAAGAACGCCAGCCTTCTAGGATCGTAGAGTTGGGAGGGAGATCTGAGGGTCATCTAGTCCAACCCCCTGCAATGAAGGAATCTGAGCCAGGTCATACATGTCAGATGGCCAGCCAACCTCTGCTTAAAGACCTCCCTGCTGGATCAGGCCAATGGCCCATGGGAAGCCGACAAGCAGGATCTCTCTCCTCCTTGGGGCTTCCAGCAACTGGGATTCAGAAGCAGCGCTGGCTCCAACTGCGAAGGCAGAGCAGAGCCCTCCTGGCTAGCAGCCATTGATAGCCCCCCCCCTCCTCCATGAATTTGTCTAACCCTCTTCTAAAGCCATCCAGGTTGGTGGCCATCGCTGTTTCCTGTGGCAGGGAGTTCCAGAGTTCCTTTGTCCTGAACCCTCCACTGTTCAGTTTCCATGAAAGAGGGAGAAAAGCTCTTCTCTGTCTGCTTCCTCCAGGCCTGCCCTGTGAGGTAGGCAAGAGAGGGAGGGAGAGAGATGGGCTTTCGTGTCTGAATAGGGATTTTTGGACCCTGGTCTCTTGGCCCAGTTGGGCACCCCTTCCTCTTCCCTGCGTTTGCCACTGACAAACCGAATCAAGGTAAGGCAGTAGCTTGTGTTTTCTTCTTTTAGGACAGGTGGGGTGGGGTGCAGAAGGTAGATTGGGCTCTCCTGGTAGCTGTCTGGAGGAATTTGAAGTGTTGTTGTTGTTGTTGTTGTTGTTGTTGTTGTTGTTGTTAATAATTGAATTTATATACATGAATATATAGGCATGGATGCCTAACTGCTATTTTTTCAGCAATGGCACCACTGATTCCCCACCCTCCAATTATTTTGCTGAAATTAAGACAGTTGGGGGGGGGGTGTTGGGGGTCAGTGTGGCAGAGTGGTTAGAGCATTGGAGCTGGGAGACCAGAGTTCAGTCCCCACTCAGCTATGAAGCTCCCTGCATGTGATTTTGGGTCACAGCCACTGCCTCTCACCCGCACCTACCTCGTAGGGTTGTTGTGAGGATAAAATGGGGAGGAGAACTATACTCCTCCTTGAGAAACTTGGGAGGAAAGGGGGGTTATAAATGTAATGACAGATAGACAGACAAACAAGTGGTCGTGCAGAAAGACTGAGGAGTCACTTCAGTTCTGGAGCTCAAAACAACTTCCTGAACTCGATAGAAAACAGCCCCAAATCTTAACACTGGACACTTGACAGCCCTCACTCTGGAACAGAGCTATAAGGGAGGAAATAATAATCTGAGATTTTGACAGGGTTGAGAACCCCCAGGCACTTTTCATATGATTTGGCGTTCCTTTATGGCATGGGTGGAACCAACATGTTAAACATAGCTGCCAAGTTATCCCTTTTTTAAAGGGATTTTCCCTTATGCTGAATAGGCTTCCTCGCGAGAAAAAGGAAAACTTGGCAGCTATGATGTTAAAGGCAACCCTTATCCCAAACCTGGATCTTTGTTTGATAAATCAGGTAATGCCGCCAATATTGTTTACTTGGACTTTGTTATTTAAACTCCCGTGTGTGCAACTGGACTCATTCTGTGTGTCTGTTTCAGAGTTTTGCTTTCCACGTTTGAATTTTCAGCTATTCTTTACCAAACAACAGCACCAGCTTCCTGGGCTCGCAATTCTTTAATTGTAATTAACATGGGCTCTGGTTAGCAAACCTTTGGAATTCTGGTAAAAATACAAAAACAAACCACAACCACCCTAAGTAGATCATGCAAATCTAAAGTCTCCCTTCCTGGGGTTAGGAAACGCCAGACCCAGATAATGTTTGTGTGTGTTTGGAGGAGGGGAAGAGACACTGCTGATGATCCCATTTGTCCTCACCCCAAGATTATAGGGTTGCAGAGCCGCAGGGGGTTGAGGTTACAGCCAAATGGAGCAAAGAATCTAATTTAAGCAATAATGAATGATGGCAGCAACCCTCTGGCAGTGGGACGGCAAGGAGGGGTTCCTGGCACCCACTGCTAAACCATCTTTATATGCCTAGCACTGCCCCCCAATCCCCTGCCAAGCTCACCTTAAGCAACCTGCCCTACAGGGCTCTACCTCCCTCCCAGATGTGCAGGAGGGGGGGGTCTGCCTCCATTGATCCCTAGCTTTGAATTTCCCCCCCAGTGCACACTCTTAATGGTGCCTTCCACCAATGTTCCCATAAGGAGACAGGAAGCGCCTGTACGGGATCAGGCCCATGGCCCATCTAACCCAGCATCCTCTTCTCACAGGGGCCAAGCAGGTGCCCCAAAGGGAAACCCACAAGCAGGATCCGAGTGCAAGAGCCCTCTCCTCCCCTCCTGTGGTTTCCAGCCACTGGGATCCAGAAGCATCGCTGCCTCCAACTGTGGAGCCGGAGCGGAGCCATCCTGGCTAGTGGCCATCGATAGCCCTCTCCTCCTCCATGGATTTGCCCAGCCCACTTTTACAGCTACCCAAGTTGGTGGCCGTCACTGCCTCCTGCAGCAGGGGGTTCCATAGTTTAATAACTTTGTAATGAAGTCCTTTATTCACTGCTATTTTTCTAGAAAAGGAGGTGCTGGAACTCGCCACGAACGCCTCCCTCGTTCTCTTATAATGGCAGAGAGCTGCCGGAACTGAGTTCTGGCTGGGAAAAAAGCCCTGCCTTTATTTGATCCACTCTGAATGTTCCAACATTCAGCTTCGAGTTCTAGTGTTACAACAGAGGAAGAAAACTCTTCTCTATTCCCTTTCCCTAGGCTAGGTGTGGTTTTGTGAACTTCTATTGTGTCTCCTCTCCCTCGCTTTTTCTCTGAACGAAAAAGCCCCAAACTCTGGGACCTTTCTTCGCAAGGGAGCCGTTCTCTGAATCTTTTCCAACTCTGCAGTATCCTTTTTGAGGGGAGGTAGCCAGAACCTCCAGGCTCTCCTTGCTGGGTGGGGGCTGCAAGTATTGCTGCTCCTTAATGTTCCTCCAGCCTTCTTCCTTTGGTGAAACCAGAGCCAGCGAAGAAGGTGGGAGCAGCTCTGCTTGCAGGCAAGTGAGAGAAAGAGAATCGAATCCCTGGCAGCCTTCTCTCCAGGTGTGAATCTGGATGCAAATATTTTTCTCCAAAGAGGCCTTTGAAGTGCAGCCTGGTTTTTGCAGACCTGGAGGGGAGGGCACCGGGTGAGCAACTGTGGAGTGCTGTGGTGTCGCCTGCCCTGGTTACCAGAAGGCAAGAACAGCCTGGCTGCTGGATCAGGCCCAGCATCCTGTTTTTACAGTGGCCAGCCAGGGAAACTCGCAAGCAGGCTGCCCCCTCCTGAGGTTTCCAGCTGCTGCTGCTGCTCAGAACTGCTGCAACCTCTCTCTGCGAAGGCCGAGCTGAGCCACAATGGCTAGTACAAGCCGCTGGCCAGGAGATTATCTGTTTTTAGAGGCAGCAGGTGGCTAAGGAGACCAGTAAAATGGGCAGGGGGCAAGCTACAGTTCAGTCCAGAAGATCTCAGGTTCAACGTCTCCCAAATATTACCACCTGTCCATGGGTGGGGGTGGAAGAGAGAGAAGCATCAGCTAATGGCCCAGCATGCAATAGAGCCCGATTCTCAGAGTCTGTATAAAGCAGTTTACTCTGTCCCCCTCTATTCAGAACAACGAGGACTGGAATTTGAAGTGGTGGAGGAGGGAGAATAGCTTTGGTTTCCTGGGAGAGGCTGCAGAAGGCTTCCCTCTAGATGAGAGGGTCCCAAAGTACTGCCCCCTGTGGGGTATTGGAATTTTCTGGGGGGCACTAAGAGGCAAGGGGGCGTTGAAGGGATACGTGGCTATCAGACTTTGAAAAGCTGCTCTCCCGGGATAAAGTTACCGTAATTGGTTTTGTTCAAATAATTAAACGAAATCATTTTAACTGGGGTTTGAACGAATGTGCAATTAATTGCTACTGTTTTGAGTTGCATTGTGTTATTGGGGCAAAGCACTGTTCTGAATAATGCTTTTTACAGGGGTAGGGGGAACTTGGAACCAAGGAGGCAGTGGCTCAAAAAATGTCTGGGAACCACTGCCCTAGGACTCTCCTCAACCAAGCAGGGTTTTAGGCTTGTGCCAAACAAGTCTCCAGCCAGCAGAGATGGGCAGAATGGGACCACCAGACCTCTAACCGCCCACTGACCTCTACAGCTATAAGCAAAGAGCCTGGCCAGCTCAGCACTTGACTAATCCCAGCTTGGAATCATATTGGGTGGCAAGGAGATCCTTAACCATTAAAAAAAAGCCCACATTATCCCTTGCCAGCTTTTGTTGAATGATGCCCGCTTCCAACCCCCCCCCCGGGTGGCACAAACTCACCCTGCCCTGTTCCTTCAGGGGCCTCCAAAAACAGCTGTCTGTCTTGCGTAACCTCCTTGTCCCTGGCCATGTGCCCACTTAGAACCACAGAACTGGAAAGGGAACCCAAAGGGCCATCTAGTCCAACCCCCCCTGGCGATAAGTTCTCAAAAGGGGCCTCTGCGCTCAAAAACTTGTACAAGCGCATTGCACAACCTGCCAGGCCCTTCGGGGAAGCGGAGCAGAGCTGGCAGTTTGCTTACTTCCCAGAAGGCCAAGAGGCTTGGGAGCCGAGTGCGAGGCTTGGCTTGCAGTTGAAAGGAGGCCACGTCACAAGGCATTTGGTAGGTGAGCAAGGAAGGGAGCAGTGCTTGCTTCTCAAGGCTGGAGGCAGCCTCTGGAGAGTGCAGAAGCAGCGCAGTGCAAGGCGAGCCTGCCCTCTAGCGTACAAGCTTGGGAGCTGCCCACATCCCGCTGTGCGCAAAGCTCACACTTTGATAGAAGCCACGGAAGCTGAGGATTCCTGCAGTAAGAACCAGGAAGACTACAGCTCCCAGGCGACAGCTGAGAGGCAGTGTGGTGAGGTGGTTAGGCTGTTTGACTTGGACCCAGGGTTCAAATCCCCACTCTGCCGTGAGACGCACTGGGTGTGACCCTGGGTCAGTCACGGCCTCTCAGCCTAACCTACCTCACAGGGCTGTTGTGGGGATTAGAATGAGGAAGGGGAGCAGCAAGCATGCCGCCTTGAGCTCCTCGGAGGAAAAAGCCAGGATATAAATGCAATGGATGAATAAATAAAATGATTGATGCTGGGGGTAGGGGGAGGTTTTGGATGGAGAGAGTCAAAAGGCTGCCTTTCTCCCAAGAAACATTGTCCAGTCTGTCCTGACACTCATTGTCCTGGTCTAGCACATGCAATGCCTGTTGTCTTTGTCCATGGAGTTTTATATTGGTTGTATTTTATATTGGTTGTATATTGTCTCCCTGCTTATTTAACTTATATGCAGAATTCATCATGCGAAAGGCTGGACTAGATGAATCCCAAACCGGAATTAAGATTGCCGGAAGAAATATCAACAACCTCAGGTATGCAGATGACACAACCTTGATGGCAGAAAGTGAGGAGGAATTAAAGAACCTTTTAATGAGGGTGAAAGAGCAGAGCGCAAAATATGGTCTGAAGCTCAACATCAAAAAAACCAAGATCATGGCCACTGGTCCCATCACCTCCTGGCAAATAGAAGGGGAAGAAATGGAGGCAGTGAGAGATTTTACTTTCTTGGGCTCCTTGATCACTGCAGATGGTGACAGCAGTCACGAAATTAAAAGACGCCTGCTTCTTGGGAGAAAAGCATTGACAAACCTAGACAGCATCTTAAAAAGCAGAGACATCACCTTGCCGACAAAGGTCCGAATAGTTAAAGCTATGGTTTTCCCAGTAGTGATATATGGAAGTGAGAGCTGGACCATAAAGAAGGCTGATCGCCGAAGAATTGATGCTTTTGAATTATGGTGCTGGAGGAGACTCTTGAGAGTCCCATGGACTGCAAGAAGATCAAACCTATCCATTCTGAAGGAAATCAGCCCTGAGGGCTCCCTGGAAGGACAGATCGTGAAGCTGAGGCTCCAATACTTTGGCCACCTCATGAGAAGAGAAGAATCCTTGGAAAAGACCCTGATGTTGGGAAAGATTGAGGGCACAAGGAGAAGGGGACGTCAGAGGACAAGATGGTTGGACAGTGTTCTCGAAGCTACGAACATGAGTTTGACCAAACTGCGGGAGGCAGTGCAAGACAGGAGTGCCTGGCGTGCTCTGGTCCATGGGGTCACGAAGACTCGGACACGACTAAACGACTAAACAACAACAAGCACATGCAATGGCTCAGGAAGACACAGGGGAAATGAATGACCCTCCAAATATGGTTGGGCGTTTTCTTGAAATCAAGTGGTATGCATCCATTTTGAAACGCCCAGCAGCCACCATGGCTTGAAGGTCCCGGATTCAATTCCCAACAACATCCTTTCCAGGCGAGACTGGGAGACATCCTTGCTTGAGACCCCAGAGAATGTAGGCACAGCTGAGCTGCTATTATACCCAGTTAGCTGACCCTTTACCAGCAGGTCGCAGGGTGGGTTACAACAATATAAAATCCAATGGTTCCAAACAAATTGCAATTGTGGGAAGAGGTGCCAAGATGCACAGGACTACCCAGTCCAGCCACCTGTTCTCAAGGAGGCCAGCCAGGTGCCTCTGCTGGGAAGCCAGCAAGTAGAATTCAAGAGTGAATGGTGACCATGTCTCTCTCTCGCCCGGATGGGGAGAGGTGACGGCGTTCGCATGAGTCATGGAAAACTGCTCCAGCTTTGGAGTGATGGGACCCCAAAAGGTAAAGTCACTTCCACAACTTCCCCTGAGGACAGGGTGGGCTCCCTGCTTGCCCTTGTGGGAATAGGGCCTCTCAGGCTGAAAAGGGGTCCCTAACTCCTCCTGGCACGGAGACACTTCCCATCCCCAACTTTCCAAGAACACCCACAACAGTGCAGGCAGGCAGGCAGGCTTTGAGCAAGGTGGACGGACCACACACAGGCACCCTTCAGAAAGGGTTGCGGGAGACAGAGAAAGAATCACCAGAGATTTAAGCGGTTTTTTTTGGCTTCACTTTTTTATTTTTTGTTCCTGCAGACCAAAATAAAAATACAAATAAAATAGAGAGAGAAAGAGAGAAGAAACTCTAGTTTGGATACCCGTAGCACATGAGCAGCAGCTTATATTAATAACAGTAATTATAATCAGTGAAGTGTTTTTTAAGGAAAATACAGCAGCAGTTTAAGACCATCACCCTTCCTCCTCCTCCTCCCCCCCCCCATGCAGAAGATCTTCCCTGCTCCTGGGGGGTGAGGGGCACTGTGGACACCCCCTGGGAACCTGCAAGGGTCACTGCTTTTGCTCTAAGGGCTCCCCAAATGCTTCCCCTCACCCCCCCCCCCCAGCCTGCAGAGAGATAGGGGAATCTCTCCTTCAAGAGGCAGCTGCAGGACCTTTCTGCATTCTGGGCAAAATTGTGGGACTGTAGCTTGATTTTGGGAAGGGGGTGGGGGGAGAGAAGAGGGAGGGGCTGTCGTGGCATTACTGGAACTGTGATGAAATAGGACGGGGGCTCCTACAGTGCTCCAGCAGGCTTCTACATCCTTCTCCCCACCCCACCCATTCCTAGGAGGCCCACACTTTTCTGAGTTGTGGCCCCAAGGAGGATGGAGGGAGGGGGGCTGTAAGGAAAAGCAGGAGGCGCAAAGGGGACAGTAGGGGGTCCTTCCTCTCAAAGGGGAACACGCTGCATGATGCCCACCACACCAAGCTTGTAAAAACATGGCCGCAGGTCAAGAACAGAGTAGTCAACAGCCAATGTGTCTGAGGAAATGCTCCCGTCCCTTTACTAAAGGGAGTCTGTTTAAAACTAGTTTATTTGTAGTGGTGGTGGTGGTGGGGAAAAGAGGAGGGAATTGGGCAGCACCAAAGCAGGTTGCAAGCCCAAATTCTGCAAGGGGGGCAGGGGGAGCATGTGGGTACCTTGCGGGGAAGGGAGCACCTCAAAGCTGAGCTAGTGTAGGCCCCGGCCATCACCGGAGAAAAAGGGGCCAGGGTGGTTAAGTGAGCTGTGCTGGACCCCTGATTTAGGAGCTCAAAAACAACAGAAAAACAAAACTATGAAGGTAGATGGAGGTGCCGCTCCACAAAAAAACGATGGGAGGGGGGGAAGAGGTCTGGGCACTAGCTCTGCCGTGCGGGGGGGGGGGCAGTCTGGGGGCTAGCTCTGGCACTGCTCTGGGATCAGAAGGTGGAGGAGTTAAAAGGAGCTGCAGTTTAACAGTCTAAGCTTGGTACCTGGAGAGGTGACAGAGGACAGGGAAGGTTTTCGTTAAAAACGTGTCCAGATATCAGAAGTTTACAGGAACCTTTAAAAACAGAGAGAGCACCCAGCAGCGGTTGACTGGCTGTGGAGGGAATCAGGGAGAGCACTTTGGCCCTGTTGCTGGGGGCGGGATTTCAGGAGAACCCTTTGCTGGGAATGGGATGGGGGGGGGCAGAAGTGAGATTGGAGACCACCCATTATTTTGCCAAAATGTGCGGACCCCATCATCTTCCTCCCTCTCCCCAGCAAATTAAAAAAAGAAAGCAAAAAGGCCGCAGGGGTGAGATTCTAAGAGCAATAAATTAGGACTTCTGTGGCGCTAGGATTTGGCGTAACAGATCAGGCATCCTGTTAAGGCAACGCAAGCCGGCGCATAATTTAATCTACTTTTTAAAAAGTATTTAAAATCACTTAATCTTGTCCTAAGCACTTTAAAAAAAGGAAGGACCCCACGATTCTTCTAACACCCTGATCGAGGGATTTTTAAAATAGCCAAAGTAGTGCTAAGGATCCTGCACTGGGTTTGGGGGGGGGGAGCGGGGAGAGATGGCAGCTAAGCTTAAGGAGGTTACCGAGGTTTCCTACAGCCCAGAACTAGACACCTAAATCAAAAGAGATACACGGATTTAAAAACTGATCCTAATTTCCCCAACTTCTGAAAAATCCTTAAGAACCTCTAAGCCAACTAGGACGTCACTTTGAAATATTTGAAAATTTTGTCGTGGTTTTCTTCATCTTCTTTTAAAAAAAGAAGTTTTTGTCTGATAGCTTTCAGAGTTTAATCCATGCTCATTAGGGAGAACCGGAGGAGCAACAGCTTAAGGCTTCATTTATTTGTCTTCAATGTTGTGTTTTTAGCCCCCACGGGGCTGTGGGAAGGGAAAGGGGGGGGAAGAGGGGGGGAAGGGGCAGTGGGCTGACCCCCCCAGAGTGCTACTCAGACCCCACCACGCTACCAGGTAACATTCACACAGAAATATTACACGTCCGAGTTTACAGTGTACAGCAATCGCTTTAGCCAGTGTACAGAGAAAGAATTTTTTTTAAAAAAATGCAGCTGTTAATCATTATTGTGGTTATTGTTATTTTCGTTTAAACTGCAATCTTGATGGTGATCACTGTGGACTCCAGTTCTGTCTTTGGAGCCCAAGGCTGTGAGAGGACGCAAGAAAACTGGGAAAATAGTATCCCTCTCCAGCACATTTAGTTTTGGGTAAGATGCACTGCTGTGGCTATTTGGAAGTGTTTGTTAGGTCCAGTGCCGAGGGCCTTCTGACGGTTCCCTCGTTGCGAGAAACCAAGTTGCAGGGAACTAGGCAGAGGGCCTTCTCTGTGGTGGTGCCTGCCCTGTGGAACACCCTCCCACCAGATGTCAAAGAGAAAAACAGCTACCAGATTTTTAGAAGACATCTGAAGGCAGCCCTGTTTAGGGAGGCTGTTAATGTTTTATTTCATTTTTCTGTTGTAAGCCGCCCAGAGTGGTGGGGTATAAATAATACATTATGATTATGATTATTATTGTTTCAATGTGTTTTTGCATGAGACACTGGTTTGTTTGCCCTATTAACATTAGTATGACTCTTTGTAACTATTAAATTTATTATCTTGAAACGCTGTATTTTATTCTGCATGTTCTCGTGAGCCGCTCTGAGTGTGGCTCTGTCATGGAAAAGCAGCATACAAATAAACCCATGATGACGACCATGACAAGCTTGTCTGGGGGATGAACAGGACCCTGGGTATGGGTGTTTCCTTGTAGGGCTGCGCCCCAACAGCACAAACCCCTTCCAAAAATAGCCAGCTCACAGCCTTCCTCACAAAGGGGCACCCCAGGGCCTTATGTATAAGCTACAAAAAGGACCTAGGGGGTTCACAGTAGATGACAAGCTTAACATGTGTCAACCATGTGATGCAGCAGCAAAAAAGGCAAATGCTATTCTAGCCTGCATCAGCAGAAGTTGAGCGTCCCAAGATGATAAAGGGCCTGGAAACCAAGCCTTACAAGAAACAGTTCAGTTGGGAATGTTTAGCCTGGAGAAAAGACGACTGAGAGGTGACATGAGAGCCGTCTTCAAATATCTGCAGGGCTGTCAAATGGAAGATGAGGCAAGCTTGTTTTCTGCTGCTCCGGAGGGGAGGACCCAAACTGATGACAAGGAGATGATTTCTGGCTGAACTTTAGGAATAGTAAGAACCGTTTGACAGTGGAATGGACTACCTGGGAAGAGGGTGAGCTCTCCTTACCTGGAGGTTTCTAAGCAGAGGTTGGGTTGCCACCTGCCAGGGCTTCTCAAGCTACGATTCCTGCACTGCATGGGGCTAGACCTCCGCTTAAAAACCTCCTCCGGCAGTTAGCTAGCGGGATCACCACAGTTTGCAAGTTTAAAAAAAAAAAAGCAATAAACCAAAAGGAATAAAACCAAACCAACAGCCACACACCTTTTGCTTATTAATTCAAATTAAGACTAACCCTAATATTCGCTCTGGTCAGTGAAAAGTGACGGCTGCCTTATCTATACCCTGGGTGCTGAATATGAAGGCTGCGACTCTCCGCGGGATCGTGGGCTCGGTTCATGGCGGGGCGGGGGGCTTTGCTCAGCACCCCCCCGCCCCCCTGCTGCTCCCGGAGGCAGGAGGGCTGGAAGTCCCCGCTCAGGTATTCCATCGTCTGCATCAGGCCGCCCTGGGCAGGTGGGCAGCCGGCCCCGGCCCTGTAGTGAGGTCCGCCTGTGCACTCTAGGCCGGCCCCCAGGGGCTGCCCCCCGCCTCCACCGTGGAAAGGCATTGCCAGGTCCTGGGAGCCCGAGCTGTCGCTGTTGGGCGTGGGCAGAATGTTATTCCACAGGGGCTGGAAGTAGTGCCCGTTGGTGTAGGGGGCGGGGCCCGGCAAGCTGTTGACCGGTGGCGAGGGGGTGGGCTTCTCCAGCGGGGGCTTCACGTTGAACGGCTGGCCCATGCAGAGGTCCAGGGCGTAGCCGGGGGCCTTGCCGGCAAAGCCCTGCCCGGGCAGCTCCCGCCCGGGGGGCTTCCCCATCAGGGCCGAGGGGCCGACGGCCTCGCCACACATCTGCTGCAGGTGAGCCAGCTGGTGCTGGTTCCAGGCTGCCACCTGCTTCATTTCGCTTTGGTAGGCGGGGGGCCCCCGACCGATGACGCCCCCCAGAGGCGGGACAGCCATGGCCCCGGGGCCCGAGGGGGGGACCCCAGGGTCCACCACGCAGGAAGGCAGGGGCGTGGGGACGTTGTGGGCGGACACCCGGGTGCTGGCGCTGATCAGGAGGTTGCGGCTGATAGGGCTGGGGTTGGCGATCTGTCCCTCGCACACTGAGGTAGCGCTGATGCCCGCGCGGGCCTGGCAGAACTGGTTGATCTGGTGGACGATGCTGCTCAGGTCTGGGGGCTGGTTCTGCTGCAGCGTGGCAGCCATGGAGAGGGGGATGGTTGAGGTAGACACAGTCACATTCGGGGGGGCATCGGCGTCGGCCATCTTCCGGCCCCCGTGCAGGCCCGCTGCTGGCGGTGGCTGCTGCTGCTGCTGGAGCAAGTGGTTGGCGTGGTGCGGTGGCGGCTGCAGGGCCGGGTGGGCCATGCTCTGCGGGTGCTGCGGCTGCTGCAGGGCCGTGGGGATCCCCTGAGGGTGCTGCTGCTGCTGCGTCAAGCCTTGGGCGTGCTGCAGAGCCTGCTGACGGGCCAACGCCTGCGGGTGGCTTAAAGTGCTGGGTGCCGCGTAGGGAGGGTTCATCATGGCTTCCGGCAGCAGGCGCGTCCGGGTCCCGTCAAAGTCCTTGACGATCCCTTTGGCCGGCGGGGACCGGACGATGGCCAGGAGGCCTGTCTTCACGGCGGCCTGCGACGGCGGGTAGGGGCTGTAGCGTTGCCCGGAAGTGTCCAGCCCGTTCACGGTGCGGCGGATGTGTTTCCGCTGGGGGACCTTGACGCTGTTGGGGAAAATTTTGATAGTCAGAGGATGGCTGGCCACCTTCTTAGCATACGCGTCCAACTCTGCTGGAGTAGGGTGCTGCTGTGCGGCTCTCATTTTCTGTGGAGTGTCCCCTGGTTGGGGGGAAGGGAGGGGGGGTGGGAAAGAGGAGGAGGCGGAAGGAGGAGAGAAGCAGGAAGAGGGAGAAGAGGAAGGCAGAGAGGCAGACAGAGAGAGAAAGAAAACGAGAGAAAGAACAGAGATGCCATCAACACTGACTCAACCAACAGCCAGTGCTGCCTCTTAAGAACAAAAAGAACTGCCCCTCCCAGAAAGGTCCATCTAGGCCAGGGGTGGGGAACCCTGCACCCTCAGAGGTGTCTGGACTACAACTCCCATCATCCCCTGCTATCAGTCATCCTCAGGCTGCTGGGAGTTGCAGTCCAGAGAGCCTCGCAGGTTCCCTGTCCTTGATCCTAGTCCAGATATAGACAGGGAGACACTTCTGGGAAGCTCACCAGCAGGGCATAGATGGCAATGCTCTCCGTCCCCCAACCCCGGTCCCATTGTTTACCCACAGCACCTGGCAACCACCCCCTAAGGTAGACTGCGTCTGAACATGGAGGCTCTCTTCTTTGCTTGAGGCAACAGAAACGGAGCAAAGCTTACTTCTGCTGGGCCAGGACAGATCAGGAGTCCTAAGGCAGGGGTAGCCAAGGTGGTGCCTTCACCCATACTGTTGCTGGACTCCCAAATCCCATCAGTATCCTGCACCACTGGCCATGTGGGGAGTTGGGAGCCCAGAAATGCCTGGAGGGCACCACGCTGACTCCCCCCCCTGGCCCTTGTGGGTAAGAGGCCTTCCCTAAATGAGGAGTGTAACTCCTAAAGAAGATTCAATCTGAATCAGATTGGTGCATCAAAAACCAAAAGAAAGCAGCCCAGCCTTTCTAGGTGGGACATTCCTCAGCTTCACAGAATCATGGAATTGTAGAGTGGGAAGACAGCTGAAGAATGCCTGACAGGCAGCCATCCAATAATCCTGTCTCAATGTAAGCAACCTCCTCTGAAGCATTCTTCAACCCAGTCAGATAAGCAGGGTACTAATAATAATAATAATAATAATAATAATAATAATAATAATGTTATTTATTTGGGATGAGGACTTAACTCCACCCCCTGCAGCTTCAGTTTAAGTTACTATCCTCTGATTAAAATGAATTTCAAGCGTAGGTATTGCTTGGAATCAGACAACGGGTGTGTGGAAAAGAACAAAAAACACTCCTCCGTTCCCAGATGGAAGGGCAGAGCAAGGACTTGTGCAGAAGGCAAGGGGCAGCCTCCCCCATTGGCAGGCAAGCCTCTCACCCCTCTGGGGGTGACTGAACACCCCAGCCACAGCCACAGCAGACAGGGAGATAGGGCAAAAATTACCAGCAGAGCCCATTGAAAAGGAGAGGACAGGGAGGCACACAGAGCTGCGGTGAGCAGTCTCCTCTGTGTCCACACATACCCAGAAGAGGAAGAGCAGCTGGGGCTCAGAGGAACCTCTAATGCCTTGTTTCCTTCTTGCAGCACAGGGTTTGGGAGTGTGGAGGCTGTCAAGCCGCCACGAAGCACTGCAGCTTCGGGGCGGGTTGTAAACCCAGATAAAGCACATTTCACAGTGTCAGCAAGACAAAGGCAACTGTTATTGCACATCAATGGTGCTGAAAAGCACGGTGGAAATAATAGCTGTGAGAACAGTCAACACTTCCTCCGTGACCCCCTGCTTCTTTTTTAGATTTCACTAAAACAGCTTCTTTTTTTCTTCTTTTAAAAACAACTTTAGACTAGAGGTGGAGGAAAGTATGTCCTGCCTGCCCAAATACTGTGGGGACTCCCAACTCCCATCAACCTCAGGCAGCATGACCAAGGGTCTTGGCTTCTGAAATGATGGGAGAGTCACTCAGGGAGGGAGTTTGCTAAGAAGGGTCCCGAAGGCCACCTCTCTCTGCTTGCGTTGGCCACAAGGAGGGTGGCTGCTGCCAACCTGTCGAGCGGTGGAAGGGTCCTCAGAGAAAGGTCCCGGGTTCAACCCACAATGAATGGAAGACCCTAAGAGAAGCCTGCCGGGTCATGGCGCAGCCTTCTCTCCTCACAGTCACCCCCCTAGATGCCCCCATGGGAACTTCTTGAGCAGGACCCCCGAGTGCAACAGCAGCTCCCCCCTTCTGTGGGTTCTCCCAGCTCCCAACTGCACTGTCCTGATTCGTGGCGGCGGCAGCTACTCACATTTCTGAAGTCCAGCGTTCATCTGCGGGTAAGAAAGCAGCTGGAAGGAGAGGTCGCCTGGTCCCGGCAGGCAGGCCAGCATGGCAGGCGGTCACTAGCACATGGGGCTCTCAGTCCTCTGCACACTGCAAGGAGAGAGGGAAGGCAGGCAGGTGAGAATCCAGTCCAGCCTGGGGAACAAGGGCCGCCCGCCAGACTATAAAGGCTTTCATTCTTTGGAAAGATTCCCTTCAAAAATGTTATCTGCCTTTAAATAAATCCATTGGTGAATTCATATTTGCTTATTATCAAGAACATAGATGCTTTTTTTGATATATGGGACAGTAAATCTAATTTGCTTTTTAAAACAAACAGAAGCTACTGCTGATGGTTGGAAGGAAAAGGACCACATTTACACTTACTTACTTACACACAGAGAGAATTTCTAGATGATTATTGATCTAGTATCAACTTCTGAGTCTTTATAGATGTGAAGATGTATGCAAAAAGCAGAAGATTCTTCACACATTATTTTTTCACGGTCCACTGCAGATTTCTCCCAGAATCTCCCATTACAGAACGAGGGAAGAATCTACTTTCAGCACCCCAACATTGATCAATGCATTTGCTTTGGGAGGGCTGGGAGAGGGAGAGAGAGAAATGCAGCTCCCTGAAGGAAAGAGCATGTAAATGATCCAAGTTCAGACTTGAAAAAATAAAGGTTTGAAATGACAAGATTGAATAGCAGCGGGGTTATTGAAGATGGAAGCCGCAGCAGCCCCCACGCCCCATTCTCACAACCTAAACCCTGACACCTATTTGATGTTTCCACCAAGTGGGGGTGCCTGAAAGCAGTCAGGCTGGACGAGATGCTATCTCCTCCTTCAGTGTCTGCCTGATGCGCCATCATTAGAGCTTCATGATGTTTCCAAGGCACAGTGCTTGCCTGGCTTAGCATTGCAAATCAATTCACCAAATACATCTGAAGGGGAGTTGGGGGGGGGCGGAGTTCATCCATAAAACAAACTATTTTCCTGCATCTGCGTCAATGACATTTTTGGCATTCTGATGGCCAGGAAAGAAGGAGCAAAGGAAGACAGACGCACACCAGTTTGCAAAAGCTCCCCTTCCTACTTGCCTAAAGGCAGTTCTTACTCACCAGAGGCGATCAGGAGGGAAGCTATTTAGAGTTCTGCTCGGTAGCTTCAAGCTACCCAAGTCCCTTCCCTGCAAACTGCCCAAATGCATAAACTGACAAGCAGGGACTCATCGGGCCGAGAAGCCCTTCCTCCTGAGCTGCATGCTTCTAAGGACAGCCTGGCAGCTGAATCAAGCCAAAGGCCCAGCATCCCGGGTGTGAGGGAAGTTTCTGAAATGATGCACAATGTGGATGTCCCCATATCGTGAAAGGGTCTGAGAGGTGCTGGGGATGGGGAGAGAAAGTGGCGGTGGAGGTCAATGCTAAAAACAGTGTGGTCTGTCAAGGAGAAAGCCTCCTCTCACCCACCCTCCGTGGAGAACAGGAAGCTACATTAGCACCTTCTCATGTTGTGTGTGCAGGTGGCTTGGGGCTGTGGGAAGCTTCTGGCCTCCTTCCCTGCCCATACATCGTTTTTTTGCTAACCAACAGACCAGAAAACAGCTGCTCAGCCCCTCCCACCTATAATTTTTTTAATTATTAACACCACTCTGCTCTTCCCAGGTAAATGGTTCAAAGCACTCTGCAGAGGGGAAAGCTTCCCCTGCACCATCATCCCAATACCATGAACAGGTGAAGTCCAGTGGCTGACCCCAGAACCCATGCAGCACTGGTCCGTCCGTCCGTCCCCCCCAGTTGTTGTCCGTTCTGGCAGTACTGCACACCAGCCTCAAGTAAAGCCAGCTGGTACTTCGATAGGACACAGCTGTTCAGAGATGGATCCTGCAAGATGGAGGGTGCTTCTGAAGCTCTTAACTAAGTAATTCTAGTTCTCCTCCTCCTTGAGAAGGCTCCAACACTGAGGCTAAGGAGGAGCAAGCTGAGAGGCAGGGCTACCTCCAGGGCTGGTTGCAAGAAGGCAGGCACAGGAGGGCTCCACTTGGCCAAATGGACCAGCCTTCCCTGCCAAGCACTGATACCTCTCCCCCCACCCCTGCCACTGGGAGCCCTTCTCAGCCCTCCATGTCTTCTCTGCAAAGCTGCAACGACAACTTTGCAAGTTCAGTCCAGCAAAGTCAATAGCTCACCTGTCTACACCAGTGCCAGGTGCCAGGATGCAGCCTGACGTCTCCACCATCTGGAGGTGCATGCCTGGAGATTCCTTGGGTTTTGCCTGTTTTCACACACTAACAACACATTCTGTAAAATTCTATCATTGGTATCTTATCCACACAATCAAGAGTGAATTTCAGGAGCCAAAAAGCTGTATTGAAAAATATGACTTTTGAGCCGTCTGGCCCCCAGATGGCAACTGAATGCCACCACAAGTGCCCGATTCTGCCCTTGAGTGTCTGAAAGTCACAGAAGCACAATCCACGGAAGGTCAAGAGCAAAACTCCTCCTGAGAGAGACCACGCTCTCCTGGAAGGGACAAGAGAGGTAACAGGCCAATGAGATTGTCCAGGGTTTGCACTGGCCTCCATGCAAACCTGCTGGGCCCACAGGCTGGCTTCTCTGGAGGTGTCAGAAGAGGCTTGCCCTCCTCTCCTGGCACCTGCACGATTCGCAAGATGGATATATAACACATACAGCTTCTGCAGGAAAGCAAGCCTCGGTTCCTGGGCCCTCCTTGCCCATTAATGAAACGCAATTTATCAGCTCAGCTCGGAAGACATGGGTCTGTCTCTTAACACACGTTCACACCACCCCCCTTGATGCTTAAAGGGACACTCTCAAGGAGAAAGGCTTGGGAGGCGGGGAATCTAATCCCAATCCCCAAGGTAGAAAGACAGAGAGAGCAGTCAATCATTACCTGGGGTATTTTTAGAAAATGAAGCAGGTGACTGACTGGCTGGCTGGCTACCCATCAGATCCATCAAGGTGCAAACTGTCCTGGCACAGGAAGTCAGGGTTTGACTCCAGTATCTGGCAAGCCATCCCCTGCCAACGGATGAGATCAGCATGCAAGTGACCAAATTATTGCATGCTTGTTTCTGGAATACTTTCCATTTGGAGCCAAGCTTGGGGGACTAAAGGAATGAGAAATGCTTAGACACAGCAGACGGTTGAACTATGGAACTTGCTTCCACTGGAGGCAGAGGATTAGACAAAATCACGGAGGAGAGGGCTAGCAATGCCTTCTAGCCATGATGCCTATGCTCTGCCTCCAGTCGGAGGAAACGATGATGCTTTTCAGTACCAGTAGCTGGACACCACAGGAGGGGAGAGTTGCTCTTGAGCTCAGGTGCTGTTGGCGGTTTTCCCGCAGGCACCTGGCTGGCCACTGTGACAAAAGGATGCTGGACTAGGTGGGCCCCTTTCGGCCTAATCCAGAGGATCTTATGATGTTCATATGTTCTTACTGCAATGCCAACTGCCCCCCAACCCCAACCCCAGGTTGCTTCTTACAGCTGATCCATGCCGAAAGCTATTGAAGTGACAGAGGAGGGCGGGAAGGTATTACAGCAGGGGTCCCCAGACTTACCGCGCAGTGGGCCGGTGCCCGCCGCGCCGACCGCGCGGCGGGCCGGAGGGCAGGGGAGTGCGCGCCCGTGCGCATGCGCACACGCACACGGGCGGGGGGAAAATCGCCGAAAATCGCTTGTGCGCATGCGTATGGGCCTCCCCCGACCCGGAAGTGCATCGGAAAGGACCTCTTCTGGGTCGGGAGAGGCCCATACGCATGCGCAAAATGGATTTTCGGCGATTTTTTGCCAATTTTTCTGATCGTCGCCGCGCGCCGTAAGAGCGGGCGGCGGCAGCGGGCGGCGGGGGTCGTCGCGGGCCGGATTGGGAGGCCGATTGGGCCGCATCCGGCCCGGGGGCCGTAGTTTGGGGACCCCTGTATTACAGCATAAACTCTTGGCATTTGCTCTGCCTATTCGGTAAGTCAGCAAAAAATCACCTCCACGGAATGGAGTCAATTTATGCAGTAATTGGCTGCTGATTTGCAGACACTGTTGAATGGAAAGGGTTTGAAATAACACTGCTGGTCACAGATGGCGTGTTCTAAGAGGGCTAGACAACCGCTGAGTAATTCTGCCTGATAATTTGCCCCCGGCAAACAGCTGCTGCTCCCAGGAAAGCGCCTTGGAGGCAAATTATATACAGGGGTGCACCCTCCCTCCTTCCCAGGACCAGCAGGGCCTGCAAGCTTCAGCATCTCTCTGATTTGCAAATATCATTCATTCATTCATTCTTTCTTTCTTTCTTTCCAAAAGCAAACATGGGCAGCTGAGGAGCCCATCACTTTGGAAGCAAAAGTGGTGGTTCCTACAGACTGGGGAGACATCCTAGGTATGAAGAAGGACGTAAATTCGTGAAGTAAAAGAAGCAAGACTCCCATCAGCCCCAGCAACCCGTAAGGAGCGACATGGGAGCTGGAGTCCAGCAACACCTGGCGGGTCAACAGAGCTCCCACAACCCCTGCCCTAGGAGGTTGTGGTCCCCTGGAGACTGACACCAGGAGTGGGAAAGCACACCTGAGGCCAGATACTCTCCAGCACCCCCACTCTCTATACTGCCCTGACCCCATAGCAGGTGCATGCCACACTACAGGGGAGGGTTAGGGTTAGGGCAGGGTCCCCAAACTACGGCCCCCGGGCCGGATGCGGCCCAATTGGCCTCCCAATCCGGCCCGCGACGACCCCCGCCGCCCGCTGCCGCCGCCCGCTCTTACGGCACGCGGCGCGGCAGCGATCTTCAAAATCGGCAAAAAATCGCCGAAAATCCTTTGTGCGCATGCGTATGGGCCTCTCCCGACCCAGAAGAGGTCATTTCCGATGCACTTCCGGGTCGGGGGAGGCCCATACGCATGCACACAAGCGATTTTCGGCGATTTTTTTCCGCCCGTGTGCGTGTGCGCATGGGCGCGCACTCCCCCGCCCTCCGGCCCGCTGCGCGCGCACTCCCCTACCCTCCGGCCCGCAGCCCGGTAAGTCTGGGGACCCCTGTTAGGGTTTGCCAGCCCCAAACAGCTCCAGGCCAACAGGACGTCTGAAGAGCAGAGCTCTGCTTAGGGGCTGGGGATACACTGCAGGATCTTCTCAGGGGTCCTCTCACCCCCTTGCGCTGCCTGTGAACTGGAGTCCAGGCAGGAAGGATGTTGAGCCATGTTTCCTTCAGGCAAGGGAGTTCAATTGCCCCCACTCTGCTGGCTGGGGCGGGGGGACGGAGAGGTGCAATTTCCTGAATTAATTACCCGATATCTCACTTAGGAAATGGGGATGACGTCAGGGGTTTTGGAAGTGGGGCGCCCACCAGGCTCACCCCCTCCCCCACAATCCCCAGAAACAAGCCTGTTAACTTAAGCTGCTTTGGCAACAAAACAAACAAGCCAAACTGGCAACAGGGAGCCAGGCTGCAAGTGGACATCTTGAGGATTAAACTGATTTCAGAAGCTGGGATCCTCCTTATTGGGAGGGATGTAAACAGACACACAGTCTCTGCTGCCTCCCTTTGCATAAACAGACCTTTGCATAAACAGACCTTTCACAAGTTCTGAATCTCAAAAAGATGTTTATCTAGATTCAAAAAGCACCTGTGTCAGTCACCATCGCCTCCAACCCAACAGCCACACAGGCCCAGCTTTTCAGATGGCTGTTAAAAAATCTAAACAAAATACAGGCAGTAGCCCTACTTCCCGCTCGCCCACTGTCCAGCAACTCATCTCCCTCTTGGGGGGTTTCCAATCACTGCCCTTCCTCTCAGGAGGGTGCTCTGCCTTTCTTCTAAGATGAAGAAGCTATGTCAGGAGGTGAAAATTAAGTCCTCCTCAGTAAAAAGCCTTTATTCTTATGTACATTTATTTATTGCATTTCTACCCCACCTTTTTTTTCCTGCAAAGGAGCTCATTGTGGCAGATACGTCTCCATCCACCACCCTCATTTAATCCTCACAACAAACAACCCTGCGAGGTAGGTTAGGCTGAGAGACAGGGACTGGCCCCCAAGGTTACGCAGGGAGCTTCATGGTCGAGTGTAGATTTGAACCCTGGTCCTAGTCCAACACTCTATCCACTATGCCACACTGGCTCTCAGTGCCAAGATTTCAAAAACAAGTCCCTTTTTATTATTATTATTACCGGTATCTGCTCGAACAAATTTTTTGAGGGGTGGGGCAGGGGGGAGAAGAGGAAATAGGTTGTGCTTGCTCCAATGGCTTGGGAGAGGTGGGCCCTTCTAGCATTCTTCTCCTTGGTGCCGTGGTGATAAAGCTACCTTCCTCCACCTCTGTTGGCAAGGACATTGAACACGTAGCCCTCCAGGTGTTGCCTGACCCCCAACGCCCTCTCGTCCCAGGGATTATGGGAGCTGGGAGTCCAGAAATATCTGCAGAGCTGCATAAGAGGCTACAGCCACTCCCCGCAAGGAGGCAGCAAAATTACCTATCCTCAGAGGAAGCCACACGCTAGGCTTCCCTCTCATCAGAAGGCACACCCAGAACAGTGACTCACACAGAGAACATAGCAGGCAGGGGGGGCTCTTCAGAGGGCAGGCACTTTGTATGCTTACATGCCCTAAAAGTAAACCTGGGGGGGGGGGGGCGAGAATGTTAAAGAGTGAAGGAAAAGGCCACCCCACTAGAAGGCCTCTTCGGTTCTGCTGCATTAACAAGGGCTGCTGCAAGCGGCCCCTCCGCTTCAGGGATCCTTAGAACCTCTGGGCTGTGCTATCTGGACTATGAATCAACTTAATTAATATTTACCAAAGTGCCTGAAAAACTCCCTTTGCCTTCTCTGTTTTTCGCCCTTGACATTACTCAGCCAAGCTGCTGCTGGATGATCAATGCTTTTGAGGCCGTTGCTCCTTCCCAGCAAGGCAAGGCAAGGAGGGGGTGGGGGTGGGGAGAGAGCCTGACGGCAGCAACTCCAAGGCCTAATTGCGCATACATTATGCCGTTAATTATGCAGTTGGGTCCGGCTGGGTATAAAGCGCCACATTCTGGAGGTTGAAGTTTTCCAGGCTTGACGTGATTTTGAAGGTGGGGAATCACTCCCCAATTTACAGCACGTGCCCCCACCGCCACCTTGCACAGAGCCCCACCCTGCTTGGCACAGCAACCGGGGCCAATGCAATCCAGGCAGGGCAAGTGGCGCAACCTTTATAAATTATGAAAATGAGGTGCAATCCTGATTACTCGAAGCCCTATCCTGGTTACTTTAAATTCTGTCCTGATTACTGGCAACCCTGTTTGGGCTGCCACCTCAGGCACCTATGATTTCGCCAAGCATATCTTTCATTGGGTCTGTATCTTTGCAACCTTCAGC
This sequence comes from Zootoca vivipara, assembly GCF_965207765.1. Taxonomy (NCBI): domain Eukaryota; kingdom Metazoa; phylum Chordata; class Lepidosauria; order Squamata; family Lacertidae; genus Zootoca; species Zootoca vivipara. The sequence goes on along the minus strand of NC_142597.1, from coordinate 45,475,905 downwards.
AGCAGAGAAGGGCCGCAGTTCAGTGGCGGAGCATCTGTTGCAGAAGCAGAAGGTCCCAGGTTCAATCCCCAGTGGCATCAACAGGTAGGGCTGGGAGAGACTCCTGCCTGAAATCCTGGGGAGTCATTGCTGCCAGTCAGTGCAGACAATTCTGAGCTAGATGGGACTAATGATCTGACTCGGTGTAAGGCAGCTTCCTGTGCTCCTAGATCCTTGGGAAAGTGATCTCCACAACCACAAATATGTTCCGCTTTCCTGTGAATGGGGATACACACAGAGCCCCGATTGCAAACCACAAGACCAAGAGCCCTCCGTTGTGTGACCCTAAAACCGCCTCTGACATGGGAGAGAAAGAACTGGAGGATCTTTACATCGTCCCTTTAACACAGAACAGCAAGCTTTGTGCATTCCTCTCCCCTACGTCTTCCCTACAGATGTTACAAGATAAATAAAACCAGGCCTTGATCGCTTCTTAAACAAATGCAACAGGCACTTTCATTTACTGTCAGAAGCAGCAGCAGCTACAAGTAATTCAAAAACTGCAGAACAGAGATGTAATCCCCCACCCCCCTAGAACGACAACTTTAAAAGGGACGGGAACAAAACACAGTAAGAAACAACCTCAAAGCTGTAGCAGGCCTTTTTCTTTCCTTTACAAACATTACAAACCACTAAGGTTTAAAGCCAAAGGGAAGGCTTAAACTACCTGGCAAGTCGTGTTCCCCCTAAATGGCCACTGAAGACAGGCTGCAATGATGAGCATGACTTTTTAACCAGACACAGTTTCTCTCTTGGACACTGGGTGGGAGCATGAATCATTATTTTGTCCCCAACTTCTCTGCAACCTAAGATTGTTCAGCAGGGGTGTCCGACCTGTGCCCTGCCCTATACGGGGCTAAACTTCTGCTCCCATTATAGTTGATCAACAGTCATGCTGTCTACTGGGAGCTGGAATCCAACAACATCCTGGATGGCCACAGCTTAGCCATCCTGCCTCAGTTTCATATAGAACAATATTTGCAAATCATTGCTTGCCTGATTGCCTACGGAGGATGGAGTCATGGCCAGGAGACTAAAGAAGGGAAACTTAACACAAGCTGGCTCTCTATTTAGGACATCACTAAACTCATTCTCTCTCTCTTTTCTTTGTTAAAGTGGGTTAGTAACTTTTGTAGGCTTACTTACAAGGGTGCACAATACTGCTGAGATTCTTTTGAGGTCAGTCTTGCTGTTAAGTCCACAAAAGTTACTAGGCCATACAAATTCTTACAAGCCTCTCTGCTTTTGTGACGCATCAGTGGTTGCATCTTTTGCCAATCTGGTGACCTCCAGATGTTTGGGGACTAAACGCCCATAAAGGTGTCTTAATGCTGCACACCGTTCCAAGATCTTTTAATAAATGGCAGTATATAAACTGAATAAAAATAAAAATAAATAAGCCCAGCCAGGACTTGTGGTCCTAAATACCTGGAGAGGACCAGATTGGTACCCAGCTCTTCCTCTCTTTTAATTTAGAACCAGTGAAGGCAGTACAGTAACTCCTGTAACTCCTGTAACGCAGGGGGGGGGGGAGAGATGATCCTTGAGGTCCCTTTCCAACTTGACAATTCTGATTTTATAACTCCCACTGCCAGTTGCAGAAACCCCACATTCACTCTGGCAGATTCTATTTCAAGGGAGCTGAATGTATCATCTTAGTTGTGAATTGAAGAGAGGAAAGGCAGTGGGGGAGAGAGAGAGAGAGAAAAGCAAAAGGAGATCACCAATATATTTGAAGCTGTTCTTCCAGCCAGATAAGGAAAGGATGTGATTTCATGAGTTGGAGAGGAGGGGGGTTATTATACATAGCTGCTTGATCACACATACCTGCCCCATCTCACCTGCTCCCACCTTTGCTCCTATGGCTCCAAAGTCAGCTGCATACAGCACTCAACACCTCAACCAGGACGTCTGCTACAAACACATCAGCAAGCTCTTCCTGACGCCTGGCAATTTCTTTTTCTTTTGAAGAAGAAACCTGAGTTGGTTGCCCTTCCACTAGTTGCGGCTTCCAGATTTCAACGGCCCAATATTGCAAGCTGATTCAATGCGCCAGTAAGTTGACAACCTCACAATTTACAACAGCCTGGAGGGGTAGCTGATCACACTTACATTGTCATCCTCTCCCACTGCCTCCAAGGCGACTTGTGGGGAATGATTCCACTCCACCCTAGGAAGCAGAGCAGCCCAAGAGATGCTGGCTTGCCAAGGGCACCAAACAGGTGAGCTTCAGTGCCTGGTCGGCAGCCGAGATCTGCTCTCCTGGCTGGCAGTCGCAAATAGTCCTTTCCTTGCCCCACCACACAGGAACAGAGTCTGACTGCTGCTCAGGAGCAAAGTCTACAACAGAGGAAGAGCTGCTACCTCTGCACACCCTATCATTAAAACAATTTTTTTTTACTTTGTTATGGGGGTGGGTTGGGGAAACACTCCCACCTGAACCCCTGGAAAGCCAACTGCTGTCAGTCAGTGTGGACTGTACTGTACTGAGCCAGAAGAGTCTTACATTCCTATGAAAAATCAGGTTTGGGGGTGGGGGTCCTGGCTGCTCTTCAGAGGGCTTCACTCCCCTTGCTGTAATGAGCAAATCTGTAGAAGGCTGAGTAACTCAGCTCCTTTCTATCAGACTTTTAAAAGACCAGAGCCCTCCTGCTCTCTGTCAACATCTCAAAACCATGATGTACAAAGCAAATTTTGCCCAAACCGCAGCCATCCTTTCCCCCCTCTGGCCCTTTCTTCCCTTCCCTTCCCTTCCCTTCCTTAGCTCTGATGCTTCTATGATCTAAAGTCACAATGTCCCTCTAACTTCTGATTCACAGGCCAGACAGAAATCAACCAAGATTAAATCAGGGAAGATTCAGAAGGCTCAATTTGCCACAGCTCTCCCTTTAGATTTTGGCATACCCCAAGCAATCCCTTCAGCTTGTGACACTCTGCACCTCTCCTGCTGCAACAAACACCCTCTAGACCCTTGATCCCAAGCTGGCTCCTGGAAAAGGAACACCCAAACAACACCAAAAACTGGGTGTGTGTGTGTGTGTGCGCAAGTCATTCAGAGACCAAATGAGCAAGCAAGAAATTCCCCATCTGCCATCTCCCGTGCCTACTTGCCCAAGCAGCTTCTGCTTCAGCTTCCAGAAAGAGTGTACAAAATCTGAGCTGCCACAACAGGAATGCACAAACAGAATGATCTGGTGTATGGACCATCAACACCATCATCATTTTATTATTTGTACCCCGCCCATCAAACTGGGTTGCTCCAGCCACTCTGGGTAGCTCCCAACAAAATATTTAAAACACAGTAAAACATCAAACCTTAAACGGCTTCCATATACAGGGCTGCCTTCAGACATCTTCTAAAAGTTGTATAGTTATTTATCTCCTTGACGTCTGATGGGAGGGCGTTCCACAGTGTGGGTGCCACTACCGAGAAGACCCTCTGCATCTTAGCGATGTTGGCTTTCATTTCAAAACAAAAAGACAAGCCTCTGACCCTTAAGGTTTGGAAGACAAGCTTGAAGTTGGGAGCATGTTACCTGGTAAACGCTCAGAAGTCAAGAGGACCTGCAGACCTTGAGGGGCAGAGCTCCAGCACTCTGCAAATCCCAGGAGGACATGGGAAGGGCCCTGCAACTGGGTCAGTCCAAAGGCCAATTGAGTCCAATGTTCTGCTTGGTAGCTAACCGGATGCCGCAATGGGGTGCCTGGAAGCAGTTCCTGAGTACAACCACGCTCTCTCCAACAGCCCTTCTGTGTGCCTTGCAGAAGAAGAATGCAAGCATTTTTGTTTGTTTTAAAAAAGCAAGCAAAAATGAAGGTTGTGAACAATTCTCATGGCCTGCTTCCGTAATTACAGATAAGAGCATGGGCAGTGTTGTGTCTTGAGCCTTGGCCCAAGAGTCATTTAGCTCAGCATCACACTGCTAGTCCAATTCTCCTGTCAGGGAGACACAGAAATATTTGGTAAGCAGAAAACCAAAGAGAAGGGTCCTAGACAAGTACCCATTCCCAAGATTATTTAGAAAGAAGGGTCTCTCTGCCCACACCTACAAAGCTTGTGGAAGTGGAGCTGGGTAGGGGCAAGAGGGAGTGGGGAGCACCCACTTAGGGAGGGAGGGGAAAAATATTTGCATTACTAGTCATTTTTGTGAATCGCATAGAGGGGAGGGGAGGCAAGGAAACACAGAAAGGCTTCCTATGTGGCTGAGGTCACGAGCTCCTTTAGATCCAAGATTGCCCTTCAATTAATACACACTGAACACAGCATTAACAAACGCTTCCCTTTCCTCTTCCAAGTAAAAGAAAATTGATTATGCTGCTGCTGATTGGCTTCAGGAGATCCATTCTGAGAGCCGACATAGTTCCTCCCTTGTCATGAGTGCAATTTGGTCTGCATGGTTGACTTTTGAGAATAAAAAGCCAAAAATCAAAAGGACGGCGCCATGTTGATGCCAATGAGGTAGAAGCCAGGGTAGGTGACACTTTTGCAGCCTTTCCCCAACCTGCCTCACAATGACCTTTGTGTCCCATTCAACTCTACAATTCTAAAATGCTGCCGTTCAAACCCCACCATGCTTGACCATTGGCCATGCTGAGTGGAGCTGATGGCAACTGAAGTCCAAAGACGCTGCCAGTGACTCTAGTCTAGAACAACCTTCACCAACAGGTGCCCGACTTGTGTTTTGAATTACATCTCCCATCAGCCCCAGGCAGCACCAAGGCTGCTCTAGACCAGTGTTTCCCAACCTTGTGCCTCCAGCTGTTTTTGGACTACAACTCCCATCATCCCTAGCTAGCAAGACCAGTGGTCAGGAATGATGGGAATTGTAGTCCGAAAACAGCTTGGAGGCACAAGGTTGGGAAACACTGCTCTAGACTGTACCCCAGAATACTCTGCAGCACACCTAAAGGGGCCAGCATGGGAAAGAAGCGTTCAGCAGAGAGCCTCAGTGGGACCAACTCGTATTGCTGTGCAATCAGGCATACATAAGAACTCTCTCTTCCATCCAGGGGATGGAAAACCTAAATGTTTCCAATGCTTACTTGGCAAGGCAGCTCAAAACGGAAAGAACTCTGGGTTAACAACATATGCAGTGGATTGTCTCTAGGTCACCTCAACCAAACTAGGGCTCAAATCAAAGTTCAAAGAAAAATTGCACAATTAAAACCAAAAAGCAGCCGCAGGCTTATTCAGATGCCTCGCTAAAAAAGACCTACATATTTTTAAGGAAACTCCACATGCTTGGAGGGAGAGAATACATTCATTTTATTTCATGATGTTTGTAAGCAGTCCTATTTCTCAGATGAAATAATAGGTTTAATAAAATAAAGTCAGCTCACACTCTGGATCCAGACTGTTGCTTCTGCTGCACACATACAAATTGAACTTAAATGAAGGTTACATCTCAATAACTCTGGGTTTACCAAACCACTACGTGCAAGGATCAAATTTTACTTCTCAGCCATGAATCCCACAGCATTTCAGCTGTGATCTGTTCAACTTCAGACTTAAGATACCTTGGGCAAGACACAATCCAATCTCATTTTTACAACCTGATCTTTATCATGTTTAATCAGAAGTAAATTCCAACGAGTTCAATAGTTAACCCCTTGAGGCTGCTGTCTCTTGCATGCTTCCCTTGTTTGGAAGGTAGCCATACTGAACTCAGAAGAACTTACTCCCAGGTAAACATGAGAGAAGCAGATGACCCACAGGATTACAACAACTGCCTTGTTGTGTGCTCTGCAGTGTTTTTACTTGGGACACAACCTGCACTGAATTCAATGGCACTTACTCCTAGGCAGATGGAAGTAAAATGGGGTTGCCATACGTCTGGAATGTCCTGGACATAGCCGGAATATGGCAGCTGGAAACAATGTCCAGGCAGAAATTGCAAAAATGTCTGGGAAAATCTGGACGCCGTAAATCTTTGAGATTTTGCAAAAAAACTCAACAACTTTGGCCAAAAGATAAAAAATATTAGGGGAGGCAGCACTTCGACTTCGCATGGTTTATTGGTTATAATGGAGGCAAAAGTGGGGGAGGCAGGGATTAAACAGGGTGGAAAAAACCTGTGACACACTTCATGGAAAGTCTCAAGGGAACCAGAGGCAATTTTTTCTTGGGGGGGGGGTGTTAATGGAAGCATAACAAGCATGGCCCACAGCTGCTCAAGGTCAGCTGTGTTTTTAGAGATACTGTACATATGAAGTGAAAAGAAAAATCAGATCAAAACAGTACTTACTTCTGACTAAATATGCGTTGGATGAGGCTGTATAAGAAGGGAAGCAGCAGAATAAATTCTCTTATTCTGAGGAGGTTATTTGATCAGGCTTGTTAGAACAGACCACCATCAAAACCTTACTTTGCTTACAGCGATTTCCTTGACTTCAGACACAGAAAAATTAATTTTTTTTGGAGGTGGAGGGGAGAATAAGGGAACCAGATCATTTCACCTGCCACTCCCCCCCCCCATGGTATTTGTCAAAAGCTGTTCTTCCATTTATCACTTGTGGAAAACCAAAGGTCATCACAAAACATTTACCAAAGCTGTGCCACTCTTCCTTTTAATAGCCATTTTAGAAAGTCAGCCTCAGACTCAACCCTGGTGAGCTTTCTTGCTCCTCAGAGACTTCTGCACCCCGACCCCCACTGCAGCAGGAGGGGACTTAGGCGCGGGGGAAGCCAAGCCAATCAACTCTCTGCATGTAACCTCTATCTGCATCACTAGCTCACCTGTAAAATGGCAAGTGAACAAGAATAGCAAATGTGCACATAGGGCTTGAGGAAGTTCTCCTAACACACCCCAAAAAGGCACAGGCAGGCCACAGTCAATGCCACAACCTACCTCACTGCCAGCCTTTGCCAACTGGGTGCCCTCAAGGTGCTGGCTGGGGCTTATGGGAGTTGTAGTCCACAACATCTTGAGGTCACCTAGCTGGGAAAGGTCGTGATATGCACCATAGGAGCCAAGGAGCTTTCTGACTGTAAAAACCAGAGTCCAGAGAACCAGAGCTCGGCGCTTTGTCACTGAGATTTGATTTCCCACCCCCCACAAAATTCCTGGAGATTTGAACAGAAGACTTGAGGGGCTCATTCTTTCTCAAGAAAATTACACTTACATGATCAGGACCGGGGAGGGAAACATCTAGAAATCTAGCATCAGTTCCTAAATTGGCCACAATTGTCCTCCAGCCTTGACCACAGTTGGGGCTTAAAGCACTAGGAACTGGAGGTGTTAGGACTCCAGTTCTCATCAGCTCCAGCCAGCATGGGCAACAGATCGTGGATGATGGGAGCTGGAGTCCCTCCTGGGTATGATCGTTTAAACACCCAAAGAGGCCAACTATTTAGGCTTCTCAATTTGGTAACTATACAGCAACACTGACATGTGAGATGCATACTTCGGGTTTGTGATGAGCATGTATTTATAAGCAGCTATCCTCAGTTTTCGATATCTTTCTGGTACAGATAGCCACCCAAGCTATAAACCGCCCTGATTACCAAGGAATCAGTCCTCCATTGATCCCAGTATCTCATGCTGAGGAAAGGTGATGTCTTGTGACGGACTAACTTGCCCCAACGAAATTTTCCAAGTATGTGGTAGTAAATATCCCCACTCCCCACAAAGATAGGGAGACCATAAACTCAGTATGGAGATAGGGTAATTGAGAGCAGGAGCAGAACTCTTACCACTTACAAGAGCAGCAGGAGAGAGTCTGCCTGCTGGATCAGGCCAAAGAGGGCCCATCTAGTCCAGCCTCCTTTTCTCACAGGGGTTAGCCACATGTCTCTTCTGGGAAGACCACGAGCAGGACCTGAGCACAACAAAAGCACTCTCCCCATTCAGGATTCCCAGTAAATCAGTATCATCAATGGGGCTAGGAAAATTCTGGTTTGTGGCATCACAAAATTCTGGTTTTCAGCATCACAGCTCAGGGACAGAGGTCTGTGCAGGAGGTTGCCGATTCAGTCTCCGGATAAAAAGGGATTGAGTGCTGGGAACGATGCCCCTCTGCCTGAAAACCTGGAGGCCTGCTGCTGCCAGTCAGAACAAACCATTCTGGTTTAGATGGGCATAAATCCTGTCCCAATACAAGGCAACTTCCTATTTGTTTTTGTAAGCACCAGAATCCTTACACGTTCAGGAGCCCAAGTGACCCAGCACCAGACATTCGCCCCCACTTCCATCCCCAGTTCTGGCAGCAGATATGTAGCCTGAGGAAGGGAGAGGCTGAGTCCATGACAGAGAGGAAATAATCCGAACTGGCTTTTCAAGCCAGATGCAAAAAAGGCCTCTGAGCGAGGCCGAGAATGGAAGTGGCAGCTTGATTAAAGCTACCTCAGCTCCCCGTGACAGAACCGCCCCTCAGGCAAGCAGCCATGGAATTTCACATGTTTGCAAACTCTGTATCAAAGGGGGTGGTGGTTTTTTTGGAAGGGGGGGCGTTGCATAATGAGAGTGGGACAACGTGGATTTTCCCCTAGATGGCACCCCCACCCCTCCTCTCTCAACGCATTCACATCATCTAAACTTGCCTCATCAGACACTTCAACCGAGGCAGAGAGAACTGAGAACACCTAAAGAAATTTAGGGAAAGACCCTTAAGTGTAATTAAATCAGCCAAGCCTCTCAATTCCAGGAGAAGCCAAAGGTGGTCTCCAAAAGGCACCTGTTCTTTCCGTTTCTTCCCCTAAGAACAGCCCCACCAAGACCAAAAAACAGCATCTTTTTTTGTTCCCTGCCTCCAAAATCCACAGAGGACATTGAATGTCTCTGTGACAGAGGACAGAAGCAGGATGTGGTGCCTTGCAGGCCAGCCTGATGCAATGTCACTACCACGGGTGCCCTTGCTGGGAGGTGAGGGAGCCTTCAGATCTGAATTCCTGCCACAAGGGAGCTGGGCAAAGGGACCTGAACAAGGAGAGCGTGGGGACTATAGGGCAAGTCGGTTTTGTAAAAGGACACCTGTCCTAAACTGAATTCGAATTAAGTTTGAATTTCAGGACAGCCTTGGACACATTGGGGAGACGTGGGGGGTTAGGCTGGCTAAGACTTAGGGGGCTGATATGTAGGAGCGGGGGAAGGTAGCTAACTTACGGAACAAACCAGGTTCACTCAAGGCAGTTGCTCTATAGCATTAAACAGATTTTCTGGGGCACCTGCCTCCTTGACCAAACAGGGGTATAGGGCTAAGCAAGGCCCTAGACCTTCCCTTATTAAAAAGAAATAAAAATTACTGTGTCTCCCCACCTTTGGAATGAGACCAAACCTTATTCCTACTGCTACTAAAGGTGGACACACACACACATACAATTCAGTATGGTAGAAAACTCAAGAGGTGGTGCAGGAGAGGGGCATATCCAGGGTAAAGGCAGCAGGCAAGGCAAGAAGATGAAAAAGGGAGAAGAGAGGAATTAATGATGGTGTCAGAGGTACAAGGAGCCAGGCTGAATTCTTTTTGGGGGTGGGGGGGGGAGAAGGGTGATGCCTTAAAAAGAGGAAGTGAGGCTGCAAGCTGAAAGGGGTGGATATTGGTGATGGAACAGGATATGGCACTGGGGAAAGATTTATGGGAGTGGGGGGGGAGACCTCAAAAGAAAGTGGGGGCTGCAGTTTGCAATGGGGGAGAGAAGCAGAATAAGTGTTTGGGCTGCAATGCAAGCTGAAGTTCATTGTGGGAGGGGCAAGAGGCCCACCTCACAGGGGGGGGGGGAACCTATCAGAAGCAGCAAGTTCAAGGACCCAGGTGTGGGGAGGGGAGAGAGAAATGATGCAAGAGCAAACATGAGCAGCCCCAGCTGGATTTGTGCAGGAAGGAAAAGGAAAAGAAAGCAAGAGCCCCCCCCCTGATGGAAAGAGGAAGCTGGAGGGAGGGGAGAGGCTGCAAGTTCAAGGGGTGGGGTGGGGGTGGCTGCAATGGAAAGAGGAGACTCTGATGGTGCAGGAGGAGGAGCAACCCAGGCCGGAAGGGGTTTTTGGGGGGGAGGGGGGCTTCCCTAAGAAGCGAGGAAGCAGGTGACTTTGCAAGTTCAAAATCGGTAGGCAGATAAGCAGGGCAAAGAAGAAGGTGCAGCGAGAGGATTGGGGGGGGGGGCGCGGGAAGAGGCCCTACCGGCCCCTGGAGGTTTTTTTTTTCTTTTTCTGCAACATTCGTCTTGATACTGGGATTGGGGAAGAATGACAAAAAGGGATGCGGGGGGAACAGGACGACAAGCAGCAGATGAGGCTACAATCTTTTTCGAAACAAATTTCAAAATGGGGTGTTTGAATTTGGAGCAGGCTGAAAAATAACGTGTATATATAGATATACATATATGTGAATGTGTAGGGGTAATCCTCAACATATATGGGGTGCAAAATGAATGGGAGGGAGGATGGACTTGGTCCCCCTAATTTCCCCAATACACAGCCCCCCTCCATCGTCCTAAGCCCCCCTTAACACCCCCATTAATTACTCCACAAATACACAACCCCCCAATTATCACTCCCATTAGTTACCCCACAGTCGCCCCCCATTAATTCCCCCCCACGCAGAGGCCTTGGGTGCTCCCCCCCCTTTTCGGGTGGGGTGTTTTTGCCCTCCCCTCCCCCCAGGTAGGCCCTCCGCCCCTCCCCCCACCGGCAGCGGGAGGGGCGCCTGGCCGGGCCTGAGGAGAGCTGGGGGGAGGGTGTCTTTCTAACCGCCCTCCCCCCCCCGGACAAGCGCAGCTTCCCTCCACCTCACCCACCGTGGGAGCCCCCGCCCGGCCCTCATGGCGCCGCCGCCGCCGCCCGCCTGGCCTCGCCTCTCCTCTGGCCGCCTTCAGCCGCCGCCGCCGCCTTCTTTCCCCTCAGAGCCGGCTCGGCCGCTCCCCCCCTTCTGCGCACGCGCCGCCCGGCCCAGAAGAGGCTCCTCCTCCTCTTCCACCAGCACCGCCTCCAAGAGGGAAGGGTCACCGCAGCAAGGAGGGCACATGGACACTTCCGGCTCTCTGTTAGGGGTTGGTGGGGGTGGGGTGGCGAAAGAGAAGAGAGGCTTGGCATTGAGATTTGTTCGTTTCTGCGGATTCGGAGCAATGGAAGATAACAGCTTGAACATACACGTGCGCGTTAGCTTCCATCATACCCACCGTATCTCCGGAGGTCAAACGGAAACCGGAAGTGAAAGTTACGTTGGGTTTTTTTTCGTTTGCGACGCGGACCTTTCCTTATCTCTATAGCTTTTTTGTGCCAGTCTCTGCATCTCTCGCTACTGTGCTAAGGAGGAAATGCCGGTTTTGACATTTTGGTGCGCACGCGCAGCGCACGCGCTCTCTTTTCCTCCACATCCGAGTACATGCTGGCTGGAGGCTGATGGGAGTTGTAGTCCAGAACATCTAGAGGACATCAAGGCTGCGCTACATTATGACCTATTGAATTAGGGTGGAGCGACTGTAGCAGCCCTGTATATTTTATCATTAGTAATTGTTTTTTATTAGTATAATTATTATAATGCCCCAGCTTCAAGGAGCTGGTGTACATGACCCTCACCCCCTTTAAAACAACCCTGCGAGGTAGGTAGGTTAAGCAAAGAGGCAGCGACTGGGCCCCAAGGTCACCCAGGAGAGCTTAATGGCCAAGTGAGGATTTGAACCCTGGTCCCTTCCAGGTCCTAGTGCGAAACTCCAACTACTATACCACACTGGCCCCTTCTCCTCCTTTTTAAATAATTGCATAAGACGTTTAACTTGCTTTTAAATGGCATGAGGTGCTTTACTGCGACCCACCCTGGGCCCTTGTGTCAAAGGTCAGGCAATAAATCTTATTATTTAATAACTATTGTGACCTCTGCTTTGAGAAAGAAGGTGGAGCTTCAGAGAGGACAAGTTGTTCCAGGTCTCCACAGGATAAAGCCACGCCTGTTAGCCAGATGCAGCCAACAATGAAGAGGAATTACGCAAAGGAGAGGGCCCAGGCAGCCGTTGCAAAATGGAGAAGAACAAAAAGTACCCATTGCTCTGACCAGACCCAATGATCCAATCCTACGTGGGTGTACATCAAGGCTTCTGTGGGGTGTTGCTCCCAAGAAAGTGTGCCTGGCGTTACAGCCTCAAGCACCTGCCATCATGCTGAAAAATCTGTCTAGTCCATAGTAAAATGGTTACATCTTCACAAAGTGCCACCGGAAAGGCACAGACACCTCACACCAGGCATGCCTGTGGGTCAGGATGGGTGGGGAATCTGTGGTCCTCCAGGGGTTCCTAGACATCGTCCTTGACCATTGGGAGATCATAGAATCGTAGAGTTGGAAGAGACCACAAGGGCCATCCAGTCCGACCCCTTGCCGAGCAGGAAACACCATCAAAGCATTCTTGACATATGCCTGTCAAGCCTCTGCTTAAAGACCTCCAAAGAAGGAGACTCCACCACACTCCTTGGCAGCAAATTCCACTGTCGAACAGCTCATACTGTCAGGAAGTTCTTCCTAATGTTGAGGTGGAATCTTCTTTCTTGTAGTTTGAATCCATTGCTCCGTGTCGGCTTCTCTGGAGCAGCAGAAAACAAAATTTCTCCCTCCTCCATATGACATCCTTTCATATATTTGAACATGGCTATCATATTACCCCTTAACCTTCTCTTCTCCAGGCTAAACATACCCAGCTCCCTAAGCCGTTCCTCATAAGGCATCGTTTCCAGTTCAGCATCTGGAGGGCCACAGAGTTCCTCATCCTTGATCCAGGTAAATCACCAGTTGCATTTCCAGCCTCTCCAAAGCCAGAAGTCATGCTTTAAGATCAGCTTAACAATGTAAAATGGACGTTCCCAAAGCAAGCCAGAGGCTGAGAGGGCAGGGGTTGCTCTAAGCTTTTCATTATACGCCTTTAGGTGCCAGGTGAAAACATTCCTCTTCAACCAGGCCCTTTTAAATGTATTGGGGGCGGGGTTATTGGTATGTTTTGTTCTTGTAGATCAGAGAGTTGGAAGGGACCACGAGGGCCATCGAGTCCAACCCCCTGCAATGCAGGAATCTTCCACTCAATGTGGGACTCAAATCCATGAACCCGAGATGTATTTTCTGTTATTTTTATCTTGTATTTTTATGTTGTGAACCACCCTGAGAACTATGGTAGAGGGGTGGTACACTACTACTACTACTACTTGTTGTTTAGTCGTTTAGTCGTGTCCGACTCTTCGTGACCCCATGGACCATAGCACGCCAGGCACTCCTGTCTTGCACTGCCTCCCGCAGTTTGGTCAAACTCATGTTCGTAGCTTCGAGAACACTGTCCAACCATCTCGTCCTCTGTCGTCCCCTTCTCCTAGTGCCCTCCATCTTTCCCAATGTCAGGGTCTTTTCCAAGGATTCTTCTCTTCTCATGAGGTGGCCAAAGTCTTGGAGCCTCAGCTTCACGATCTGTCCTTGAATAACTCAGAGAAGCTATGAGCTATGCCATGCAGGGCCACCCAAGATGGATAGTGGAGAGTTTTGACTAAATGTGATCCACATGGAGAAGGAACTGGCAAGCCACTCCAGTATCCCTGTCAAGAAAACTCCATGGACAAAGACTACTACTACTGATAATATAATCTGTTTTCCTCAGCCATTAAAAAGGATGGGCCCTCCTAGAACAATGGCCTTTATACACTTTGCTCTGTAAATGCCCACAAAAGATCGACAGTAACCCTAAATAATAAATTTTTATTGTTATTTATTAGATTTACATACCGCCCTTCATCAGAAGATCTCAGGGTAATTCACAAGATAACTACAGCACTGCTTTATGAAAAGGCAACCCATTAAGGCTCCCATTTTACAGATGAAGGGCACTGAGGCTGAGATCATTAGACCCAAGTAGTAAGGGACAACAAAACTGTTGCCTGAGCGACCACCTCAATTTATTGAGAGCACGGCAGCCGCATCAGAGCCCAGAAGGGTCTCTGGCTGAAAGAGACAAGCCATTGCCCCGACTCAAGGCGATGCAGACAAACTGAGATGGGAGTGCCAGCTTCTGAAATGTTTGCGTCTCTTCTCCTACTAGCACAGAGTGAAATGGCACCAGCCTACACCCACCCCAGGCAGCAGTCACTGTGTGAGCCAGAGAGAGTGTGAGATTCAGCCACATGGCCTGGGGGTCCCCATCGCATGAAACCAGGGAGCTGTGTGCACGTGCACAATTTCAGTGAAAGATACGCATTGGCAACCAGGCACTACCGTTTCCTTCTTGTGTATCACCAGGTGCTGGCCATTGGTCTGTCTGTAGTCCCTCCCTTGACACGACCCGCCTGAAACGGGACCTGAGGCAGGAGAGCCAGGCTGCCCCCGTCAAGCAATTACTGCAGGCTTTGGGACAGGAGAGAAGAAGTTGGGAAGAAGTCCTTGGGGGCAGTTGCTGGCGAGACCCATGAGTAGGAAAGCAGGGCCTTGTTGTTGGCTCGGAGTGGCCCCTTCCCTGGCAAGGCCTGGCTGCTGCAGGGGGAGTGACGGTCCTCATTTCTTCAGCCGCACAGAAAGCTTCAGGTGCACGTCACAGAGGAAAGCGTTCATCAGGTCACCGCCGGCCTCCTGGGCGATCTTGCTGATCAGGTGGCCACGGGAGCCAATGAGCATCTTCTGCTCCGGGGGAAGGGGAAGGCCAAGGAGAAAGGAGTGTCAGTGGGATTCTCATCATTTGGGGCTTCACAGCCTAGGCATCATTTTTTGCTCACCCTACCCCATTCCCCAGCTGAGAAGCTTAGCTGCAACTACAGGAGGTTTATTGGGAAGAAGGCTTACATTAGAATGTAAGAACAGCCTGCTGGATCAAGCCAATGGCCCATCTTGTCCATCCTTTTGTCATAGGGGCCAACGAAACGGCCCAATGAGAACAGGATTTGAGCACAAGAGCCCTCTCCTCCGCATGGGGTTTCCAGAAATCAGCATTCAGAGAGCATTGCTGCTTCCAACAGCCATCCTGGCTAGTAACCATCAATAGCCCTCTCTCCCTCCTCTATGAATTTGTCTAACCCTCTTTCAAACCACCCAGGTTGGTGGCCATCACTGCCTCCTGTGGGAGAGAGTTCCACAGTTTAAGTATGGGCTGCATAAAGAAGGTCTTCCCCTTTTATGTGTCCTGAATTTTCCAACACTCATTGGTTGTTAAACTGCTGTGAGAATTCCTTCCGGTAGCACCTTATCGAGACCTTAAAAAGGTAAAGGTAAAGGGACCCCTGACCATTAGGTCCAGTCGTGTCCGACTCTGGGGTTGCGCGCTCATCTCGCATTATTGGCCGAGGGAGCTGGCGTATAGCTTCCAGATCATGTGGCCAGCATGACAAAGCCGCTTCTGGCGAACCAGAACAGCACATGGAAACGCCGTTTACCTTCCCGCTGTAGCGGTTCCTATTTATCTACTTGCATTTTGACGTGCTTTCGAACTGCTAGGTTGGCAGGAGCTGGGACCGAGCAACGGGAGCTCACCCCGTCACAGGGATTCGAACCGCTGACTTTCTGATCAGCAAGCCCTAGGCTCAGTGGTTTAACCCACAGCGCCACCTGGGTCCTTAGAGACCAACTAAGTTTGTCATTGGTATGAGCTTTCGTGTGCATGCACTGAAACTGCTCTGAGAATTGTAGTTCTGTGAGGTGGGAGGGAATAGGGGAGCAGCCTAAAGATTCTCAGCAGGCTTAGCAAACTACAGTTCCTTGAAACAGCCTCGGCCCTGTAGACCTGAAGGAGCGTCTCCACCCCCATCGTTTAGCCCGGACACTGAGGTCCAGCTCCGAGGGCCTTCTGGTGGTTCCCTCCCTGCGAGAAATGAGGTTACAGGGAAGCAGGCAGAGGGCCTTCTTGGTAGTGGCACCCGCCCTATGGAACGCCCTCCCATCAGATGTCAAGGAAATAAACAACTACTGTATCTGACTTTTATAAGGCATCTGAAGGCAGCCCTGTTTAGGGAAGTTTTTAATGTCTGGTGTTTTATCACTTTAATAATAATAATAATAATATTCTGTTGGGAGCCGCCCAGAGTGGCTGGGGAAACCCAGCCAGATGGGTGGGGTTTTAAATAATAAATGCTTATTATTATTATAGTTCCCATGATTCTTTGGAGGAAGCCACGGCTGTTTGAAGTGGCATGGAGCTGCTTTAAATGCCTATGGAGGAGATGGCACCTTCATGCTTGCTACCATTACTGCTTTGGGATGGATTGGGGGGGGGAAATAGCCACCCTCAATGCCAAATTGACAGCTTGGCAGAAATGTTAGTGTTTGAGAATGCCCTCCACCCCATCCACATTTCTTTTGGCTGGTGGCGGGAGGAGAGAGAGAGACACCTTCTGGCCAGGTACTCACCACATGCGTCTCCTTCTGGACTATCAAATTCTGCAGGATGACCAGCTCCCCGCCAGGCCCCTCTTCCCAGATCTCTGTGCTCTGCAGGGAAAAGAGGAGGAGCCCTCAGGTCTGCAGTGGAGGGGAGCACACATGCTAGGATGTGAAGGGAAGGGAAGAAGGGGGGGGGGGGTCCCCAACCATATCACCTCCTGAGCCCCGCCTCACCTGGGTCACTGTGTAGGGCACTTCCTCAGGCAGGTACTCGAGAAGCTTCTCTCGGATGATGTTATCACAGACCTCCTGCGGGGACTGGGTGGTCAGGACCTCGTTGTGGAACTCCCAGGGGCCTGGCCTGGCCTGCTTCAAAAGGTACCTCTGTTGGGAAACAGAGCCAGGGTCAGGTCAGGAGGGTTGGACTAGATGTCCCCTGCAGGTCCCTTCCAACTCTACAGTCCCATGATTCTTGCCATACTGCCTCCGGGGGGGCAGGGGGTGTTTGGCATTTTCATTTATTTTCTATACCACCTTTACACCCCACTTTCTTTTGTGCAAGGAGCTGAAAGTGGCGCATATGGTTCTCCCCCCATGATCTTAGCCTCACAACAACCCTGTGAGGTAGGCTTGGTGGGGAGAGAGAGAGAGAGAGAGACAGACAGAGAGAGAGACAGAGAGAGACACAGAGAGAGAGAGAGAGAGAGAGACAGAGACTGGCCCCAGGTCAGGCAGAGAGCTTTGTGGCTGAGCAGGGGATTCGAACTCTGGCCTCCCAGCTTCAGGCCAATGGCACACCTAGCCCAGCCTCCTGTTCTCACAGGGGCCAACCAGATGCCCTTAATGGGAAGTCTGCAAGCAGGATTCGAGCACAGGAACACACTTCCTTCCTGTGGTTTCCAGCACCTCGTATTCAGAAGCATCGTTGCCTCCAACCGCAGAGGCAGAGCCGAGCCATAGTGGCTAGTACCCATTGACAGCCTTACACTCTTGTTCCGTAACAGACCTGAACAACTTGGGCCCAGGGTTGCCTCAGGCCCTGCCTGAAGCCTTCTATCGCTGCTCAGTCAATGAGATCACCTGCAGGAGCATCACTGGCCCTTCCTTTTGTGGGAAGGCTCGTCTTACAAGAAGAAACCGAGGCTTCATTGTGATCGGCCCAGTCTTGTGGAACTCTCTGCCACTAGAGATTCAGCATGTGCCCTTTCTGTGCTGACTTTTAAACGCCTGCTGAAAACGTTTCTATTCTGCCAGGTCTAGGAAGGCAAATAAGAAGACATCCTTCCACAATGGTTAACTGACGTCTGTTTTTAACCTTCTTATGCTGTAAAGGGCTTTGATGTATTTTTTATGACACAGCAGCATACAAATATTAAAGGTAAAGGGACCCCTGACCATTATTAGGTCCAGTCGTGACCGACTCTGGGGTTGCGCGCTCATCTCGCATTATTGGCCGAGGGAGCCAGCGTATAGCTTCCAGGTCATGTGGCCAGCATGACAAAGCCACTTCTGGCGAACCAGAGTAGCACACGGAAACGCCGTTTACCTTCCCGCTGTAGCGGTTCCTATTTATCTACTTGCACTTTGACGTGCTTTCGAACTGCTAGGTGGGCAGGAGCTGGGACCGAGCAACGGGAGCTCACCCCATCACAGGGATTCGAACTGCTGACCTTCTGATCAGCAAGCCCTAGGCTCAGTGGTTTAACCCACAGTGCCACCTGGGTCCCATACAAATATTATTTATGGATAAAACAAATAAAAACATTAATTAGTTAAAATGCAAGGCGGGGCCAGCCTTCCCTCTGTCCTGCCCCCCAAAGGAAATTGTTGCCAGACAGAAGTCTTCCCTCCAGCCCAGTCCTACCTGGAGATGCTACTGGGGAATGAACCTAGGACCCACCACATGGCAAAGCAGATACTCCGACCCCAAACAACAGCCCTGCGATTTACCTTCAGAGTCTCCACTTCCTCTCTATCCGTAGCAGCCAGCATAAAGATCTCCTGGAAGCCGGGCCAGCCCTTCTTGGCTTTCTCCTTCATGTGTTTCCTGTTCCCCTTTGCAGGAACTGAGTACGCATCATCTGCAGTCTCACTGGCTTTGACATCCAAAACGGAGCCAGGGTGAGGCCCTTGATCTGCCTCCAGATCCCTCGTCTCTGGGGATGGGGGTTCAGAGGCCGCTGAAGCCTGGGTGACCTCAGGGGCCTTGGTGTCGGTAAGGGAGTCTGGCTTGACTCTGGACTTGACTTTCAGCTTCTTTCCATTGACGACCCCCTCAGTCAGCTCCGTCACCAGGCCCAGCAGGAGATATTTCTTCTTCAGCAGGTCCACCTGAAACAGAAAAAATGGGAGGGAATCAGGAGCGGCAAGAATTTTTTTACTTATTTATTTCCTGAAATTTATGCACCACTTGATTGCGGGGGAAACCCTCAAACCAGTTTGTGAAAAGATAAAGCTAAAACAACAGTAGACTAAAAACAGATTAAAACACCTTTTGACTTCCTAAACATCTGGACAGGCTTGCCTAAATAACCTTTTTAGCAGGTGCTGAAAAATGTGTAGCGAAAGTGCCTGCCTGGTATCAATAGGCAGGGAGTTCCAAAGTATAGGTGCTGCCACACTAAATCACAATTGTGGAATGAGTAGTATGTGCCGGCTGTAAGGGCCAATTCCATCAACTGAGGTGGTTGAGGGGCCTGGTCCCTAGTCCCTTGACTCAACTGAACTTTATCCCTTCGCCAGAATTTCTGGCTTGCATTGTTGCCTGAAAAACACCGAAAGAAATCTCAACATTAGTGGCATCTAGGGAAGACAGCATCAGCAGAACTGGAGAGGAGTGGCATCGAGGCCTCAGGATGCCAAAGGCACGGTAAAAAAATAGCAGTGAAAATAAAGATGCAAGTCTATTTAGTCAAGGGTGCAAATTTTAACAAACCGCAAGCACCCTTGATTGTTTTCTGCAGCTGTTTTTGGTTCTGCTGTAGTTTTTGCCCCATGGAACACACAAAAAAGAACCTTTTGGCAATAAATGGAAGTTGTTGCTTTATTACAGGGGTAGGCAACCTAAGTCCCGTGGGCCGGATGTGGCCCAATCGCCTTCTCAATCCGGCCCACGGACGGTCCGGGAATCAGCATGGTCTTACATGAGTAGAATGTGTGCTTTTATTTAAAATGCATCTCTGGGTTATTTGTGGGGCATAGGAATTTGTTCATTCCCCCCCCCAAAAAAATTTATAGTCCGGCCCACCACATGGTCTAAGGGACGGTGGAACGGCCCATGGCTGAAAAAGGTTGCTGACCCCTGCTTTATTACATTCTCTAGCCCTGCAGCCCATCCTTTTGGGATAAGGAAATCGGGCACACTCACCTTGTTCAAGACAAGGATGCTGGGAAGCTCAGGGAACCGAGCCAGACACTTGAGCACCTCTGGATGGAGGCGGTTCCGGGTATAATGGTCCGAAACATCCACGAGAACTAGCACTTCAAAAGAGGAAGTGGGGGGGGGGTTACAAGGTCAGCTTGGGTCAACCTTTCACTCCCAAGCAGCACACAGCCACCAGCCCATCTTAAAATGATCCTTAATGGGAACATCAACTGGTCCAAGGAGGAAAAAAGCCTCTAGCGCTGGCAGCCCAGAGTGTGGTTAGACTGAGTGTTGGACTATGACCTGCAAGAACAGGGTTCGAATCCCCACCTGACCACGAAGCTTACTGGGTGACCTTGGGTCAGCCGCTCACTCTCAGCATAATCTACCCCACAAGGTTGTTGTGAAGATTAAATGAGGAGGGGGAGGATTATGTACAGCACCTTGAGCTCTATGGAGAGCAAGAAAAGGATAAAAATGTTAGTAACGAATCATAACAAAATGATTTGATCAAATGAGGATTTGATAAACGTTACTGAGAGTCACACTGCGAAGACTACTAAGTAATGGGAAAGACAAGGTAACATGGATGTAATAGTTGAGGGAGAGGATGGTGGACGGGTGGGGATGAGGGAGGGGTGGGGGAAAAGATTAATTTTCATTTCATGTATCAAAACGTTGTGGATATAATCGGGATTTTGATTGGGAGTGTCTCTATTTTCCTTCTTTTTCTTCTTCTTTTTCTCTTCTATTTTCCCCATTTTTTTATTTTTTTTATTCTTTGTAAATATTGTATTGTATTAATGCTGTACCCTTATTGAAAACATATATGTATATACTGAAACGTTTTGCAATAAAAATAAAATAAAATAAAATAAATGGGATATAAAGCAATGTTTTCCCTCCATTTATATCCCCACAGCCTTCTGAGGTAGGTCAGTGACTGGCCCAGAGTCACCCAGTGAGTCATGGCCGAGAGGAGATTTGGACCCCGGTCTCCCAGGTCCTAGTCCAACACTCTAACCCCTGCACCACACTGGGACACTGGTTCATCCTTCCCACGATCACCACATAAATCACTGCAGCAGCAAAGGATGGCGACCAATAAGTGGTCCAGGGGTGGCATGATGGGAGGGAGAGGTCGAGGGAAGAAAAAGAAACCAAGCCCCTACCTAGGTCTGCATTCTTCAAGCTCTTACAGGGGTCGTAAAGCAGAGTTTTTTCCAACTGATGCCTGAAAGAAAAGTTGAAAGAAACACAGAGCGTGAATCCAGTACTTCTCAGCCCCAAGAGAACTGCTTCTCTCCCAGGCTCCAGTTACTTCTATACCTTTTGGCTTTGAGGTGTGTGGTGAGGCCTGGAGTGTCCAAGACAACCTAGGCAAAGAAACAGAGAATCAAACCACTTAAAAGATTTAAGAAAAGACACGCTTGAAGAAATGCATTTGCTCATTGAGAACTTCACTGAAGAAAAAAAGAGAGAGGAATTCTTGCTATAAGAGAGTCAAACAGAATACTTCTCAATTAATGAATGGTAGCTCTGTTGTCAACCATGTTAGCTGGAAATGGAGTGTCCATGTTTTGGGGTATCACACCACCAAATGCCAGTTGCTGTGGGCAAACAGCACCAAACCATGGCATGTGAGTTTCACAAGGCGTGCCTGGGTGTTGGGGCAGGGAGAGTGCTTGGGCCAATTCTCAATACCAACCAGCTGAGTATCCTCCTTTGTGATGATGCTCTGGGCATTGCGTCTGGTCGTGTGCACCTTCTTGGAGACAGGCAGGACCTGCCAAGGAGAGAAACCAGGGGTTGTATAATGAATGCAAGGGAGTGCTGGAGGGCTGCCCCAATCCTCTCACACCCATGGAGGCTGTGCGCTCCAGCTCATTACCTTCCGTCCCAAGAGCTGGTTTGACAGGGTCGATTTTCCAGCGTTTGGAGCCCCAATGATGGCAATTCTCAAGATCTTGGGATTCTCAGGCTGATCTGGCTGGTGCCCCAACAAAATGTCTTGCTCAGCTGCAGAAAGAACACCCAGACATTTCTTGCTATTTCCAGTGGTTTCTCATGAACAATCTATGGAACCTCAGTGATTTGCGAGTCCCAGTAGATTAAACTAAAGGCTTCCACATCCAGAACTAGGCTAATTTTGTGACTGCAAGTTGTTTAAAACCATTTTTAATATTGTGTTTTAATGTTGTAGCCCTCCCTGGGACCTGAGGGTGAAGGGTTGGCAACTGATGATGATGATGACGATAATAAAATTCCAATCTGCTTCTACCAAGGGAAATCAATTTTGGCCTGCTACCCAAACATAACTGACAGAAGTCAAGGTTCACCTTTAAAGATGCTCAAAGGCGGTGGGTGCTGACCAACCAAAGATGGGGTATCTTCTTTAGAAATCCCAAGGATGTGATCCAGGGCAGAGTCATTTCCATACAAGCGAGCAGGGACAATCCTACCTTGCTGGGATGGGTCCTTCAAGAAATGGAGGCTGATACCTAAACCAAATAACAAGAGAGAAAACCAGCATTTTAGAAATACTCCTATGGCAGATCAAGGATGTTGTGGGGAAACCTCAGGACGTTTCCTGTTATGTATGACCAAGAATCCATAATGTCAAGCATTTGTGAGGGTTGAACTTGCTCTGATACGAGCTGAACTGTGAGTGTGACGGCACAGAATGCCGGCAAACATTACAACTACTCATAAGAAGATAAGAAGAGTGTGCTGGACTGGGCCTAACATTCAGCTTCATTGAATGCCCAAATGTTCTAGTGTTAATGAGAGAGGGAGGAAAATTCTCAGGAACCAAAGCGTGTTTGCAGCCTATCTGCTGAGAGAGAAGGGGAAGGAAGAGTACACTTTCCTCTGGTGAAAACAGGTTCTAGAAACGGAAACACTTTTGCAGGTAGAAGGCTAAGGAATACAAAGAAATTCCAGGAAGCAGGGCTATTAAAGGCCAGGAAGCCCAGAGGCACTATTGGCAGGAAGAAGGGTGCTAAGGCAGAACATGCAGAACAACAGGAGAAAGCGGGCAGCTGCCTTATATTGAGTAAGGTCAACAAGCTCAGTATTGTTTACTTTGGCTGGCAGCAGCTCTCCAGTGTTTTAGCTGCTAGGAATTGAACCTGGAGCCTTCTGCATGCAAAGCGGGTGTCGTGCCAGCACTTAAGATATAATTAGCAAACGAATTAATTGCCCACCCTTCAGCCTAAGCTCCCAGGCCGGTTTACAGCATTAAAAACAATATTAAAGACCAGTGGCCCTTTCCCTAAAACTAAAAAGGCTCCAGCTTTGGACCTTCTACTCGGCTGATCAATCTACAAATTAATCCAGCTTCTCGCCAGTGACGCCGGCGAGACAACCTCACACCACGCGGCGGCGAGTTCCAAAGATTAACCGAGCCCAACGCCACCTGAGCAGGCGCAGCGCCACGACGGCCTCCCTCTCTCCGACAAGGCCCCAAGTCCGGCCAGGCCCAAGGCCCGCCAGCCACGCCGGGCCAGGCCCGCCGCCGCCGCCATGGCAACCACTCGCGCCTCCGTCGTAGTTCAAGAAACACCTCGGCGGACAGGCGGCGCCATCTTGGCGGCACGAAATGCATTCTGGGATGCAGCCGTGCCCTCTGATTGGCTGGAGGCGGCGGAAGAGGAGAACTATAGAGAGGAAGGGTGGCGGTGGCCAGAGCGGCTTCGCTTGCGGAATTAGGAGGAAGAGGCCGGGGCATTTGCTATATTATTATTATTATTATTATTATTATTATTATTATTATTATTATTATTATTATTATTATTATTATTATTATTATTATTATTATTATTATTATTACACAACTTAGTACACCCCGAGGGGTGAGCTGAACTCTTTGCCCCCACTCGTTCCAGTTCGCCCGGCGGAAACAGGAAGGGTCATCACCGGACATAGGAAGTGACATCACTTCCGAAAGAGTTTCAGTTGCGTATCCGTTTTGCCGCAGTCACAGAGCGGCCGTTTTGAGTCACGTGATCCGAGTTGAATCCGTGCAATCCATTTTCCACGATGAACAGCGCAGGGAGTCACTTTATGCCAGTGAATAAATGGAAGGCGTAAGAGACGGGATAGGTTTGATCTTCTAGCAGTCCATGGGACTCTCAAGAGTCTCCTCCAGCACCATAATTCAAAAGCATCCATTCTTCGGCGATCAGCCTTCTTTATGGTCCAGCTCTCACTTCCATACATCACTACTGGGAAAACCATAGCTTTAACTATACGGACCTTTGTCGGCAAGGTGATGTCTCTGCTTTTTAATATGCTGTCTGCTTTTCTCCCAAGAAGCAGGCGTCTTTTAATTTCGTGACTGCTGTCACCATCTGCAGTGATCAAGGAGCCCAAGAAAGTAAAATCTCTCACTGCCTCCATTTCTTCCCCTTCTATTTGCCAGGAGGTGACGGGACCAGTGGCCATGATCTTAGTTTTTTTGATGTTGACTGCAAGAAGATGTGGGCTGCAAGAAGATCAAACCTATCCATTCTGAAGGAAATCAGCCCTGAGTGCTCACTGGAAGGACAGATCCTGAAGCTGAGGCTCCAAGACAGGCATCCCCAAACTTCGGCCCTCGAGATGTTTTGGACTACAATTCCCATCTTCCCTGACCACTGGTCCTGTTAGCTAGGGATCATGGGAGTTGTAGGCCAAAACATCTGGAGGGCCGCAGTTTGGGGATGCCTGCTCCAAGACTTTGGCCACCTCATGAGAAGAGAAGACTCCCTAGAAAAGACCCTGATGTTGGGAAAGATGGAGGGCACAAGGAAAAGGGGACGACAGAGGATGAGATGGCTGGACAGTGTTCTCAAAGCTACGAACATGAGTCTGACCAAACTGCGGGAGGCAGTGGAAGACAGGAGTGCCTGGCATGCTCTGGTCCATGGGGTCACAAAGAGTCGGACATGACTAAACAACAACAACGAGACAAGAAACCACTTACAAAGTTGCGAGACAAAACCAAGCCATTGATGAGGAATTAATTTTCTTGGATCTCAATGGCCCCGACCTGGGAGACCTGCCTTGAAATAGCAAACCATATTGCAGGGGAAATGAGGAAAAACATTGATAAGCATCGTAGTGAGCTCTTAAGAGCAAAATGTCCTTAATGAATTGACAGCTGTGAGTAACAGAACAACTTGATTGTTTTTCTTGGCATCCTCCTTCCCAATCTTTCGGCTCCAGCAAGTTTTCCTAGATTTTAAGAGACAATGGCAAGAGGAATTTTTAGCTCCTTCGTCGGTCACCTCGAGTGCATAGGAAGATCAGAAGATTATTTAAAGGAGTATTTATCATCTGTCAATTGTGATGGTGCTGCAGTTATTTGGTGTGTGGGTGTTATTTTCCAGCATTGTGCTAACCATCGTCTGAACTGATTTTATGTGTGAAACCAAGAGCATACACACACACACACATGTATGCATAAAATGCTGCTCCCTGTGTTGGGAGTGGACAGTTCTCAATCAGTTCCCAGTTAACCTGTCCATGCACTCACAATCACCCTTGCTCCCTTTCTTCAGCTGCGCCCACATGACTTTCCAACGTTGAGCCTTCTTGATGGAGAAGATTATACACTCATAGGGTTGTAGGGTTGGAAGGGACCCCCAAGATCCTGGGCCACCCGCGGGTCGGATTTAGAAGGCGATTGGGTCGCATTTGGCCCCCGGGCCTTAGTTTGGGGACCCCTGATCTATCTCATATATTGGTTTCACCTTTTAAGTTGCATTACTGAAATAAATGCACTTTTCGACGATATTCTAATTTTCCGAGTTCCACCTGTATATCCCAAGTTGCTCAGGGTAGAGTTTGTGCCTCTTCTAGCCAACTCAGCCTTTACAACAACCCTGCAAGGGGAAGGGCCCCAGGCTGGCCTAGGGAGCTTCATGAGAGAGTGAAGAGGTCAAGCCCAGCCTCCCTTTCCAAGGTCTCTGCTTTCCATTATTCCTTTTCCTGCTAACCAGGTGATGCCGTAAGCATTAATGTTCTGAGCATTAACGTTCTCTAGGCCACATGCTCCTTTCACAGGGAGGGACCCTTTTAGGCCTCACCCCCACCTTCCACAAACCACCCTAAAAGCCCACCCAGTGTTCCCAGGGAGTTGTGGATTTAGGTGGGGAGTGGACAGTAAGAGCTGCTTGACAGCAGAACGGTGTTGTGGACTCTCCTTCCTTGGAGGTTTTTAAGCAGAGGTTGGATAGCCATCTGTCACAGATGCTTGGGTTGAGATTCCTGCATTGCAAGGGGTTGGACTAGATGACCTTTGGGGGTCCCTTCCAACTCTACAATTCTAAGAATATATGGAGGGCAGCTTCTTCCTCAACAGAGCTCAGACTTGCTTTCAAGAAACCTGTGGCACAATTTAAAACGTTCAGCGTTCAAG